>NC_051157.2:194595455-194633804 GCF_013339745.2 Dermacentor silvarum | reverse complement strand
GCTTCCCACACCGCCCACGGCCGAAATGACCTATGGTGAGCAAACTGACCTTCTTTCCGTCTGCCGCGTAGAACGTAGTAGCTGTGCTAGCTCTTCTCCTGTACCTCATATCCTGGTATCTGCTTTAGGCACGGAAATATCCGCTGTACGCGGATATTTCCCTGCCTAAAACATATACAGGCAGGCAGAATAAGCATGTAAGCAGAATAAGCTAAACGAATGCAGGCAGAATAAGCTAAACGAAAGTCCGCCGTTACTGTGTGCATTCACCCTATTTCATTCTCTGGTTCGTGTCATCTGTTTTGGCACGAGCCTTCAGTTTAATGCCAACAATATTTATCACAAGTACCAGCATTATTTGACTAAGAAGCGCTATGCTTTTTGTCCTCTTGTTCATTCTGCCCACGGTCATTACCCAATAATGCGCGTTAAATTGACTTGAGCCTGCAAAGTATATTCATTAGGTGTTTTTCTGGTGCACTTACATTTACCTGTAAGCGTACTTCTATCTCTCATTCATGGATGTAGGATGTTGGACGCTATTATAGGACCAACTCGGGGATCTTTACTTTGGACATACCATGGTTCCACTCATTAACAGAACAGTTTTGAGCTGCGCTGCCACACTATGGGAAGAGGAGACTCACCTCATCATTCTTAAGCATTTTAAGGCCACAGTGCAGTGCGCCTGAGAATTAAGCTGCTATCAGAATAAAAAGGGTGCCTATTGGCTGTCATGAGAATATTCTGAACAGAAATTTTCACAATTATATCAGCACTAGTTATGTGATTGAATACAGCCAGTCAGAACGAACTGGTGGCAAATTTTTTCAAGTCAATCTGCCGGCAGAATATTTGCTCCCTATGTTATATTAGCCGCAATGTCTTGGTCAGTGTGCTACACTTTTCTTTGACACAAATTTACTACCCAGCCAGATAACATATTGTCAAAACATCAATTTTAGTCTGACACACATGGACACTTCTTTATTTTATCATATTCTGAAAATGGTACCCACGCCCAGCTTAGATTAGCATCATCAGCTTAACGTATGCACGCAGTTGAGTTGCTGCACGTGAGAAAAAAATAATTCCGAAACTAATAGTAATTAGTACAGCAAAAACTTATTTGTACTTACGTATTGATTGTGTAAGTTGTGTTGTTCATTTTATGCCCACAGTAACATGTAAACACAAATTGTATGCGTACATTGTGTTTACATGCATGTGTGTGAGTAAAATAGCACAATTTCTAATATCAAGACATGTCACTACAACTTCACCCCATGAAAGATGCTCTATAGGGTACTCAGGTGGTCTTAGTTAAATTTTATCACGTGATACAGCTACATTTCTTCATCATCATCATCATCATCATAATCAGCCTATATTTTATGTCCACTGAAGGACGAAGGCCTCTCCCTGCGATCTCCAATTACCCCTGTCTTGCGCTAGCGTATTCCAATTTGCGCCTGCAAATTTCCTAACTTCATCATCCCATCTGGTTTTCTGCCGACCTCGACTGCACTTCCCTTCTCTTGGTATCCATTCTGTAACCCTAATGGTCCACCGGTTATCCATCATACGCATTACATGGCCTGCCCAGCTCCATTTCTTCCGCCCAATGTCAACTAGAATATCGGCTATCCCCGTTTGTTCTCTGATCCACACCGCTCTCTTCCTGTCTCTTAACGTTAGTCCTAAGATTTTCGTTCCATCGCTGTTTGTGCGGTCCTTAACTTGTTCTTAACTTAACATTTCTTACCTGTATGTAAACCAGTTTATGAACTGTGTCTGCTGCATGTGAGCATGCATATTTTAGGCCAAGGACAGTACCCGAGGCTGCAGCTTTTTATTTATCCTTTGCCATCACTTGTTAGAGGGGTTTTGTTAATTATGCCGTCTAAACAACTCGTATAAAGTTCTGTGTTTATATACCAGCACTGAAATACTGGACACAGCTACACTACTTTGTACACTAGTGAGAGAATTCCACAGTTCATCGTTCTGTCACATGTTGTTCTTCAATCATAAATGGGGACTGTATTTTGTGTCGTGAGTTCTAGGCTCATTTTGCCTTCGGAATTTCGATGAAATGAAATCTGTCTCTTCAACATTGAATTTAGTGGAAAGCCGCCACTGGACCAATATCTCCAAGACCAATTCCTGCATGCTTTGGCCAATCATATTGCATGCCGAAACATTGTGTGATACATAACTTCAGCTACACCAATAATCACACAGCTGAAGCTGCTACGTATAGTTAAGTCATTGATATAGGCGGAGGAAGATGTACTTACGCAACTGTCACTCATAACTTGAAATGGGAATGACCCCAACCTTCGTGAGATTATCAGATCGCAACAATATGACAGCACAAGGGAGAACTAAGCTGTGCAATAGTGCCAACATCTCAGTTGGCTTGTCGTGGTGCTCTTGCCTGCTGGTTTTTTATTTATATTTAATAGCCTTTCTACGCTATATATTTACAGCTTTCATAACAGTTACTGCACTAATGAAGGCACTGCACACTTACTGCTACTGAAGGAGGTATCTGTACATGTGGAGCAGAGAGAATTTATACAGGTAAATATACGTCAAAGTATTTTCACATTAGAAGACATTCCACCGGCACTGAATGCACATTCAGAAGATGCAATAAGTGCCATGTGAGGAAGGTGGAGACGTGTGGTGCCGAAAACCTGCTTGCCTTTTGAATATTGACGTCAAGAAAAATTCCAGTCTGTACTTATGTCTTCTGTGTCGGAAGGTAGAGCATCAAAGTAGAGGTGCAAAACGGGTGTTGTATGTAGTACTCCATTGCATACGTGCTACTCAAGTTGCACGAAACACAGCTATCAATGTGCACAGCATTGGACAAGTGACCATGTGTATGTCTGACACATTAAAAATCTCTTGCAATGATCATTCTGAGCTCTAAATGTGAAATGCCTGCTGTTTTCAGCTACAAATAGTGCATATATGTATGCACAACAAAGAGCTGATGTGACAAAAAATTCCGTACACCTGAGTGTTATATTGCTTTTCGTGCAGTGCTATCGTGCATTTCATGGTGTCACAGCTAACCTAATACAGTTTGGAATTTACAGATTGCCTCACATGTTTACAGCTAAAAACCACTCAGGAAACCTCAGGAAACTACTTGCATTATGACTGAGAAGTCGCAACACGTGTATTTCTGTGGTGCTCTTCCTGTTCAATGATGTGGTTTTGTACTATAAATTTAAAATGTCATAGCAGCAAAGCTGACCATCCACCCTCACATTTCAAACGCTTTTTTGAATGCTGGGAGTTATGGTGATAAGCACATTCTGCCAGCAAATCTGCACCACCTTAATTTAAGCGCGATGGAGAGGGTTGTTTGTGCATAGCCAAGTTGTTCTGGTGTGCCTGCAGGAATACAGCAGCGCCTGGTGGCACCGTATAGTTCAGGCGTAACAGTGAACAACTAGTAAAAACAATTTACTGATACTAAGCTGACCCATTTGTAGGAGCATTATATTACCTAAGCCACATGCAAAATTGTTTTAAAAAATGTAATAAAGCGCTGTAGTAAAGCCTGTGCAATGGTGAGCAATGCAGCAAGGAATGAAGGATTACTTGTGATGTGCCGATTTGAATAGTACATGTGAACGCATACCCGATTCACCAGTATTGTTTTCTTCCGGAACAATTTTGTTTGGTACAAACGCTCAGCCACTGTGGCCTCCTGGCTGGAAATTTCAGTGATCTCTTTCACGGTGCTCATGGGGGTACGATTCATTTGGCTACTTGAATAGTGAATAGATAGATAATGGCGCACACCAATCTTGCAGCTTTATGAGCACGTCGCGCATTATTCACAAAGATGAACCAAAAGAACTATTCGTTGGTTTGTTATGAAAATAAAAAAGGGCAATGAATGTTTCCTCACTTTTTTTGCGGACCTGTCGTCCGCCATATGAGCCTTCGTTTCATTGTCATGTGCATGTTGAAGCAGCTACTAATTAAGAAAGACAAAAACAAAACCACTTACTACATCAACCTTTTCACCGCACGAGCGATCACTGAGCTCACTGTGAAGCTAAGTCACTTAATAATCTTGGTTTGCTGTCAAGCAAAATACAGGTACTGGCTAGCTGTTTGTTACGGTATATATTTTTTTCATTTTCCTAAAATCTGGCTGTACATCAGCTAGATAGGTTGTTGCTACATAAATACATAGACAACGTGTAGCCCATGCACAACTCACTAAAATAACCTGAGTAGAGCTCACGATAGTTCTCTCATCATGTGCATCCTGTGTGACAGGATGAACTTATTTTACATATATAGAGTGATTGAAATAGAACACGCATGTATGATGCTGACAGTATCAAATGGTCTGAAGTCTATTATGTTTGGTTGCTGCCATGGCTGGGAGAGGGAGCATGCCTATTATTGTACTGCTTAATTTTTGTTCACTTTGGTAATGTGTTTTACATTGTGTCAATGCTGAATTATGTATAATTGCAGTATAATAGTTAATGAAAAGTCGGATGAGCTAGCCCACAAAGGACACGTTCACATAAAATTTATAGAAGTGTTTTTCAATAAATGTGAGGCCTCAGCTATGGCGAAAAGATATGTACTCAATGAATGGCGTAGAAGTTCGTCTTCAACTTCAGGTAATTGCAAGTTTTTTTAACATCAACACAGAACTCCAATCAAGGCTACCATAATGTCTTCCACGGCATCTGGAGGCAATTGCAAGTTTTTTTTAAACATCAACACAGAACTCCAATCAAGGCTACCATAATGTCTTCCACGGCATCTGGAGACCGTGTTTCACCGGTTTCGACTGAATGTTGCATACATGAACAGTCTTCTTTTTCGCAATGGCCAGAGCACAAATCCATGTTGTGACAACTGTGGCACCGTGCAATCTCTAGAAGACATCTTGCTTGAGTGCCCAGCTTATAGAGACCAGCGACATCGATATAACATGAACATGTATAAGCTCGACGATGGCCCCTTGACATTGACATGGATGTTGGGTTCGTGGCCTTGCCCATCAAAACAGCACAAAATCCTGGACTTATTGCTTTAATGTATTGAAGTTTGCTGTCTAAACCAAGACTCACGCACATCGTCTTATAAAGACTCTGATCTTACTTTCTTTTGCATTCGCCGTCTACCTTCATCACCTCGAACACTTACTCTACTGCTGATAACATGACAGGAGCTGCATTTTTTTCGTTTTTCTTCTGCTTACCCTTTTTATAGGGCCGCACTTCTCCTCGTCCCATTCGCTGCAGAGTAGCATGTAGGCGAAAATATGCTTTCTGAGCACACTGCATTTTTAATAAAGAGCTTTCTCTCTCTCTAAGTAGTAAAGGGGCAACAGATTGGCCACCCAGGTTGACAAGAGAGAATGTAATTATTTGATTTCACTCGAAGTAAGTTGTCTTATCAGCAATATAAATTATTATTCGCTTTCAAATAAATATTCTGCTTGGAAACATCTCATGATTATATGCCTGCATAAGGTGACCACTATACGTACATGTTGCTTTTATGCCAGTCATAATGAATTGTACGCACTTGCTGCTTCACCTTCAATTCCTTGCTGTGTCAAGTTAAGCACTTATGCAAAACCTCTTTACACACGGTGAGAAATTCATTCATGACTGAGCACATCTTCTAAGGTTTTATTTTGTTTGCAAAGCTTACACGTGCAAGTATTCGATTTCTAAGAGGCACGTTTAATGCCGCACTTCGTCTTTGGTGGTTTTATATATGCAAAAAAATATAAAAGCATTTCATGCCATCCAAGTCCTTTAAACACACTCTTAAAATTTGCAGAGTGAAAAAAAACAAAAAAGCATAAACAAGCAAATGCAAGCACATCAGGAAGGTGTACTCACACGCGTGCTGAATAGTAAGGAGGGCTGTCTTGTCGACCTATACAGCTGTATTCCGCGACGTGAACATACGACACGCGTATGTTCCGTGTTCTTGCAAACTGTCAGTAGCACTACAGAAACGGCGCCATCGAACCGAATGCGGGGATTTCTGTCGAATCGCTCGGCGATACTATCGCTTTCGCGTAACGTAGGTAGAACGCGGCACTTTGAATGATTCGAGAGGTTTTGCTCAACTAGCTAAGCAGCGCGCAGTGGCAGTGATCATCGTAGAATACGTCCCATGCTGCGACATTAGGCGATTGCATTACATTTTTTAAAGGTGGCGCAGATAGGATGATTGTGCGGTGTTTCGAACAAGGATGACGGCGCCAATGCAACACATGCGGCTGCAGAACAGAATGCGACAGCCTAGAGTCGCATTTTCACCGTGACGGGGAAACTTGAAGTAGTATCTGCAAAAATATGCCAGTGTCGTTTGCGGTCAAAGGTAGTTTCGAACAAGGATGCCGGCGCGAATGCAACAGATGCGGCTGCGGTACAGAATGTGACAGCCTAGAGTCACATTTTCAGCGTGTTGACGCGGAAACTTGAAGTCGCATCTGGAAAAATATGCCAGCGTCGTCTGCTGTCAACCTCAAACACTTTGCTCCGCCGAATGGTTGCCAGCTGTCAACAGACCGCGTACTCCAATCGGAGTGCGCGTGCAATCCGCTCGTGCAGATGCAGCGCACACCGACTTTTTCGACACGATCCGATTTTTTAGCCTTCCGCCCCGGTCCGCAAGAGGGCGGAGGCGTACGGAGCCGACGGGCGGATTGAGCGAGTATAGGCCCTAACTAAGAGCACTGCGGCTCGTTGAGGACAACCGCTTTTGGCTTACGCTTAGCACGTTGTAGGCACTAAAATCGGAAGTCCTGGCGTCTACGTTAACATCCAAATTGATATTTGAACTGTGCGCCACGATGACATTTCGAAGGCGGAGCGTTGTGTTCACACACACTCCACCGTAGCTTGCACAGTGCAAGGCATTTAAGAAGGAACGGGAGCACATCGGAGACCATGTTTGATTGCCAATAACTCCACTTCTACTTAACGTTTTCGAGTATTTTTTGCGGCGAAGTATTTCTGAAATAGCCTATTGTCACTTCAAATGCCTTTCACCACTTCCATAAAAAGTGGTTCAGGGCCATTTTAAGGTTACGCCTAACATTTTTCGTCCCATCGCTCTTTGCGCGGTCATTAACTTCTTCTTGAGCTTCTTTATTACCCTCCACATTTCTGCCCCATATGTTAGCACCAGTCGAAAGCAATGATTGTACACTTTTCTTTTCAAGGACAGTAGTAAGCTCCCGGTGAGGATTTGGTAATGCCTGTCGTATGCACTCCAGCCCATTTGTATTCTTCTTTAAATTTCTTTGTCATGATCAGGTTCCCCTGTGGGTAATTCACCTAGATAAACGTACTCCTACACTGAATCTGGAGGCTGACCATCAGGAATCAGGATCAGGAATTCTTGTTCCCTTGCCAGGCTATAGAATATTATCTTTGTCTTCTGCATAATAATCTTCAACCCCACTCTTGCACTATCTCAGTTAAGGTCCTCAATCATTTGTTGCATCCACAGTGTTGCTGAACAGGACAACGACACCTTCAAACGGAAGGTTGCTGAGGTATTTGCCTTTGATCCTCACTCTTAAGCCTTCCCAGGCTAATAGCTTGAATATTTCTAAGCATGCAGTGAATAGCATTTTATAGATTGTTTCTCCTTGCCGGCCCCTTTCTTGATAAGTTATTTTCTGCTTTTCTTGTGGAGAACCACGGTAGCTGTGGAATCATTGTAGATATTTTCCAAGGTATTCACGTATGCCTCCTGTACTGCTTGATTACGCATTGCCTCGATGACTGCTGGTATCTATACTGAATCAAATGCGTTTTAAAAATCTATGAACACCATATAGAGAGGTTCATTGTACTCAGAAGATTTCTGAATAAGCTGTTTGATGACGCCGATGTGACTCATTGTAAGCAACACACAGTGGCGTACGAAATATTTCTCGAGTGGGGGCAAACCGCTGACCATCTAACCCTCTCTCTCTATATATATATATATATATATATATATATATAACTATAAAAACGGGAAATGAAAGTGGGCGAAAAGATAACTTTTCGCCGGTTGGAGCCGAACCAACAACCTCCGCATTACGCGTGCGTTGCACTACCGATTTTGTGCTACGATGGCAGCTATTAATTCGTTCCCTAACTTGGGCATTTAGGTTTACTGGATCTAGCCCTGGGAGTATTAACCAGCGCCACTCAGATCCATGGTGAGCAGACGTGGAATATCCTTTACGGCCCCATGGCCTGTCGTAACTCGTGAACCTACGGTGGATGGTGGCGCGTGGCCGTTCTTAGTTGGTGGAGCGATTTGTCTGGTTAATTCCGATAGCGAACGAGACTCTAGCCTATGAAATAGGCGCGGGGTTCCTAGCACCTTACAACCTTCTTAGGGGGACAAGCGGCTCCTAGACGCACGAAACAGCAAAAAAAAAAATAGGAGTGCAGGCACGTGGCTAAAAACCCTCGCATGCTTACTAATGACAAGAAAGCTGCCAGGTACGAGACCCTCACTATGAATGAACGAGAGAAGAAGGGAAACCTAGGGGCTAGAATTTTCTTAATCATGCCCATGTAAAGCCAACAGACAGTGAAGCCAAGGGAAGCACGTTAAAGACCGCAAATGTATGCCGTGCACCGGCCGGAAACAGCGCTATGTAAATCACATATGGTGATCTATATTACACATTTCATTTCATTTATATTACACATTATAAACATCTCCAGTAAATAACACACGGTGATTTATGGGAAACCAAAAGCGTACTTGAATTTCAATTTATTCATTGAAATGATATAAAATCTCAATATGATGCAGGGGCAAAAGGCAATGAGTGCGTGACAGAGGTCCCTGATCACGCACAGTAGCAGCAGTGCAGCCCATATAAACATACAAATTTGCTACGCACAATTTCAATAATTAAACAAATAATAGTATTTGATGTTTAAGTGTACAGTAAAATGTATCGCTATTTAAGGCAATAGCACAACAGAGTACAATCAACATAAAAGACTTGCAATATTCACAAAAAAGAGCGTAGATATGCGCGACGGCGCAGAATTACAACCCAATTTCCAGCGAAGGTTTCTCTTTCGGGCATGCAGTTGCAAGATGAGTTTCAGTTCGTCGTAATTATGTCGCATCATTTAGAAAGTTGCCCGTATATATGTGACGGCTCAGTTTGAAACCTCGCCCACGTGTAACGCTTTCGAGCACTTGTTAGGAATATTGAAAAATCCAGTAATTCATCAACACACATTTTACTTCGCGTTCATATAGCGCTCCGCGCAATTTCGC
This sequence comes from Dermacentor silvarum, assembly GCF_013339745.2. Lineage (NCBI taxonomy): Eukaryota > Metazoa > Arthropoda > Arachnida > Ixodida > Ixodidae > Dermacentor > Dermacentor silvarum. The sequence continues at coordinate 194,624,483 of NC_051157.2, read as the reverse complement.
TAAATTTGTTCTCAGGGACATTGGTAGCTTTGCCAGGGCAGCTGGCTAAATTCTACCCTTCTCGTCAGACACACTGATAACGCTCTAGGACACTTGCAGATGTAATTTATTGCCGAAGCCCCAATTACCCACCCATTTTAGCATCCCTACACATATCACCCATTACCTGGTCTTCACTGTCACCAAACATAAATATGCTGCCTAGTTTGGTTCATATAGCGCATAAAAAATAAACCAATGTTCAATAATTATTTGTAACGCTTCTAAATAAACCAGAAACGTTAAAACTTCGCAACACATTGCGTTGAACATGCGCCCATTTGTTCCACGTATAAAGTCGCTAAAACGCAGAGTACTCTTCGGAATCCGGTAAATGTATACTTGATAACGGCAACACGACTCTTTAAAACACTTGCTGAAGAATATCGTTTTTTTTTAAAAAAGCTGCATTTGATCATCACACATATACCACCGCACACAACATTTGCGTAGCATTACTCATATGTTCGCAAAATTTTACCTCGGTTGTCATTGTACTTATGCCAGGGCAGCGGTCTAAATTTTACGCCACTCGTAAAACACGCTAATAACGCATTGTACTACTTGCATAGTAATCAATTCAAAAAGGTGCATATAAACCACCTGTTTACGACAATGTCCACACATTACTCATACCGTGCCCCTAATTTATCCTAAATCTCAACGCGGTGCCTTGTTTATAGTTCACCAAAGACATCGAAGACAAAACCTACGGGCCTCGTATGACATTACCCTCTGGGTGGCGGCTGGAAGCGATGGGCACGTGGAAGAGATCCTCCAAACAGCAGTAAACACGGTCGAAAACTACATCAGAGACAAGGGACTGCGATGTTCCTCTCAAAAATCAGAACTACTGCTCTATAGACCCACATGCAGAGGTCGAAAAAGCATTAAGGAAACGCCGGACATTGTGGTCACAGTAGAAGGCACCAGGATACCGATAGTGGAGAGCCTAAGAATACTGGGACTCCGCATATCCAAAAACGGTCATAATGGGGAAACCATTAGACTACTGGATAATGGTGTTTACCAAACAATTAGACTAATAAAGCGGATATCCAACAGGAACTATGGCATGAAAGAGCACAATCTTATTCGATTAATAGAAGCATTCGTAATCAGTCGTATTGTATATGTGGTCCCTTACCTTAAGCTCTACGCTGCGGAGAAAGCCAAGATAGAATGTATCATTAGAAGGGCGTATAAGCAAGCCTTGGGACTTCCAGCAAATACGTCAAACGAGAAGTTGCTAGCACTCGGCGTGCACAACACATTAGACGAACTTATTGAGGCCCAGAGAGTGGCGCAGTATGAAAGACTTACGCAGAGTTTGACGGGCAGACACATAATAAACGCCATCGGAATATCCTACGAAGCACAGCACGGACTGCGGGGAGACATCCCAAGGAAAATATGGGAAAATCTCTCAATACTCCCAATCCCCAGAAACATGCACCCGGAGTTTCACGAAGATAGAAGAATCGCAAGAGCGAGAGCTCTCCACAAAAAAATTCAGTAGTGCTAGGGACGTGGTCTATGTGGACGCGGCGGAATACACAAATAGACAGAGTATGTCGATAGTTGCTACCAGTCTAGAGGGTGACTCCAGAGTTAGTGGCAGTGTAAAAACAGGAAAGGCTGAGGTGGCGGAGGAGGCTGCCTTAGCACTGGCAATAGCCTCCACGGAGGCCAACATCATAGTCAGCGACTCCAAGACCGCCGTCAAAAACTATGCCAAAGGAAGAATCTCGCCGGAAGCGCTACGAATTTTAGCCAATTATCGAGAAGATCGAAACGTTTACATTATATGGGCACCCGCACACTCCTCCCTTCCCGGGAACGAAATTGCGCACAACCTGGCTCGAGAACTGACGGACCGAGCAGGTAACACGCAAATACTGGGAACGGAGAGAGACCGGATGACCAGCTTTACAGAGATAACCAAACACTATAAATTGGGCAGGACCCGTTTCCCCCTGGCACACTCCTCGCTAAGTAGACGGCAAGCGACAGCATGGCGCTTGTTGCAAACAGAAACATATCCGAACCCGGTGGCCTACCACCGCTACTATCCAGAACTTTACACCGATAGATGCAGATTCTGTCAAGAAAGGGCGGACTTGCAACATATGGTTTGGGCTTGTCCTGGGACACCCATACAGAATAGAACGCACAAGACCAGAGAGCAGTGGGAGACCGCGCTGCTCAGCTCTGCACCGGAAGACCAACTTAAGGCAATCCAGCAGGCCGAATATGCGGCCAGAGCCCAAGGGCTCGAGGCCGTCATCTAGGTAGAGACGCCTGGGTCTCCCAAATCTGCTACACAAATAAAGTTTATTCCTCCTCCTCCTCCTCCTCGTATAATGCACTAAAGTAGGCAAAGCGAGGTTTCACTAATAATTTACAACGCTTTCATTTAAAGCAGGAGCGTGAAAGTTTCGCAAGGAATTTGAAGTCCGTACCTCGTGCTCATGTTTTAGGGATCTGGGAAACAATTTGAAGAAATGTATTATGACACGCTAGAACGCTTGAATAAGTAACTTTCTGCAAATGCTGTAAGGAATCCACAAAGATTAAACATTTATCGCTCGTGACACAGAGCTTGCTTTCTATACTGCAACAAAATATTGGCACGTCAATTCAGTGCATTTACGTGTGGTGTGCGGTTCCCGTTCGCTTGCGCTTTATTTTGCGCTGCCGCAGAGGATTCGCTGAGGAGAGACGAAGAGAACGAAGAAAACGTGCTGCTCGATCGGAATGTTCCTCGTATTTCCTACAAGTTAGCTGGGTTTAGCGCTTACTACACCAAAAATGTTGCCCTTTGGTGCGTGTCAATTAGGCACAAGGCATGGGTCAATGATCTCTGCTATCCACAAGTTTATTGAAGCGTCAGGAAAGCTTCACTGCTAGGGTACCGACCGTGGCAACGCTTCACTTGATTTTTTCCCCTAAATTTATGAATGTACCCTCTGAAAATTTCTATTGGCTATGGAGTTGACTATTGCTTTGTGTAAAATGTTTTCCTTTCCCCCATTTTGTGTTTTGTTAGACGCACATTTCAAACAATCTTATGTGTCCAATAGCCCCTGTGGGTACGAGCCATGTTTTGAGGCAACAACAACAACAACAACAGCTGTCCTGCTGTGTTGCCGACAGTTGCTTGTCCTGTTATTACGGTGACAAATTGATAGGGGTGCTGGGTGCCGTCCTATGCACTAATTTGACCTCCCGACGCTTCGAGTCCCTACCACCATTCCCACGATTCCGGAGGAAAACCGGGCACTTCGCCATAGCCGCCTCTTGCAAGGACTACCTCCTGAATAAGGCCCATTGAGCCAAGTAATAATGTCCACCACAGGGGCAAGTGCAAATCAGACTCAGTGTTGCCAGCTCATACAGGCGGCGTAGCCCAAAGCTACAGAAATTGTTGCCCAAATGTAGCCAAACACAAAAAAGATAGCAAAAAATTTTAGTAGCCAAATATAGCCATTTTATTTGCAGTTTTATTTGTGCATACATTTCCATATTCGACTAAGGCAATCCTTTTTTGCACAACCCGTCGTAACAAAATGTCCGTGTCGCTGTGATGGTCGACCTTTGACATCAACAACAACGACATCATGCTTGCACACAGAACACTTCCAACGAATCGCTTCAGAGGGCGAAATCACAGTGCTTTTATTTTATGGCAGATAGTACTAAGTTATTATTATTAGTTATTTACAATAATATTAACTACGAACTCCACTTTTTAGCTGTCATGAATCCGAAAAAATTTTCCGCATCATCGACCTCGCACGTGACCTCTGCCTTCGACATATTGACGCGAAATAAGTTGGCACGTGGTGACACTGGCCCTTGAGGCGAGAACGACGAAGTTCGTTGCGCGCGCGCTCTCCGAGGTCCAGCCATTATTAAAGGCTGACGTGTTTTTTGCCTAGACAGACAGACAGACAAAGAACTTTAATGAAGGTCCTGAGAAGCTCCGTTTCCCCCTCTCAGGGAGGCGATGAAGCCGTGGACCGCACCCACGTCGGGACGGGGAGACCAAGCTCCAGGGCCGCATCGTGGGCTCTCTGGACAGGCCAAAATTGGCGTGACTCGTCGGAGCTCCGAAGAGCAGAGCTCCACTTCTCTGCAGTGCATCGATTCGGGCCCCTCTGTAACGAGGGGCATCCCCAGAGCATGTGGTCTAAAGTAGTACGTTGTCCGCAGCTAGGGCAGTCTGGACTAAAGCAGTCTGGATTGATATGGTGAAATAAATTCAAGTTGGGATATGATGCCGTCTGAAGCATGCGTAGTGTGACAGCTTGAGGTCTGGTTAGTGTGCTGTGTGGAGGAGGGTATAGTCTCCTACCAAGGTAGTAGTGTTTTGTAACCTCGTTGAAGGTGAAGAGAGAGAGTGTCACGGAACTCGACGAGCCTAGAATCGACGGAGCCTCGACTCGCAGTGGCGTCAGCGCGGAGGGTTAGTTCGCGCGCTTAGACGTGTGCGATGTCATTGAGGTTGGGGAGGGAGTTGAGTTGGGGTTCGAGATGTGCCGGGAACCACGTGAATGTATCTCGCTGGATGACTTTGCTTTTGAGAATTAGATGAGCTTCCTCGGCGATGGTACCAAAGGCAAATGCGCGAACCGCCGCCCTCGAGTCAGTAAATATTTCAGCTCTCTCATCGTCGAGAAGTGCCAGAGCGATCGCAGCCTGCTCTGCCCTAGCCGGGGTGCTGTCTCTGATGGAGGCCGCGCAAGTGACGTGTCCGTCGTGATTGACTACCGTTGCGACGAAGTCTGATGTGTGCTCGTACTGGGCCGCATCAACGAAAGTGACAGTGTGAGGCGAGGCTTTTATCCTCCGGAGCAATGCCACAGCCCTAGCTTTGCGCCTGCTCGCATTGTGTTGTGGATGCACGTTTTTGGGAAAAGGAGCAACCATAATGTTGTCCCGTAGGTAATCTGACATTTCACATGTGCGTTCCATCGCTACATGGAGCCGATTCTTAAGACCGCGAGAATATCCCTCCCTGCAGGGGTGCTAAAGAGTCGTGATACTTGAGCGGTTTCCTGAGCTTCGATGATTTCATCGAGTGTATTATGTACACCTAGTTGAAGAAGGCGGTCCGTGCTGGCGTTTATTGGCACTCCTATTATTTTTTTGATGCTTTTACAGATGAGCGTGTCCAGCTTGTCTGAGGATGGACAGGTTTGCAGCTTTGCCGGGCTTCGGAATGAGGATTACCAGAGCCTCTTTCCAACCTCGTGGGACTTCACCTGTCTGCCAGGCCTTGTTGATTTCTTCTGTAAGCCACGATATGGACTCGTTGTCAAGGTTTATAAGAGCCTTATTGGTGATTTGATCAGGCCCTGGCGCGGACCTGGCATTGAGGCAGTGTAGGGCCTCCCTGACCTCGTAGACTTTGAAGGGGGCGTCCAACTCGGGGCACGAAATGCCCCTATACGTTGGGTAGTCGTCTGGGTTGGCCAAGCCCAGTGGGAGATACCGGCAAGCGAGGTTATCCAGGGCTTTCTACACGTCTTCTTGACGAGTGGTCTCGTGTACGATTCTCTCCAGCACTTTACCTTGGTTGGATCTAGCATTGGTTGCGTCGAGCAGGTGCTTGAGGAGATTCCACTTGACATCCACTCTCATTTGTCAGTCAACCGAATTGCATATTTCATCCCACTGCTGTTGACTTGGTACCCGACAGTGCTCCTCAATGGCTTTGTTAAGCTCTACGATCTTTTTCTAAGCCGCCGATTGAGCCTTTGCCCTTTCCACCTGTTCAGTAGTGATGTTTTTGCTTCGAGTAGGTGTGCCAGCCGACTATCCACCCTGTCAACTTCGAAGTCGGTCTGTATCTTCCTACTCGCCGCTTTAATATCTTCCCTGAGCTGTTCAGTCCATTGATCCAGGTTAACTATCGTGCTCTGTTGCTCTTGCTGGCAGCGCGTTTTCCGGATTTTTCTAAAGGCAATTACCAGTCAGTAAACACAAACTCTCGTAGAGGTTTGCATCGAACCTCTAGGGTTGTGACCAGAATGTTATAACTTCCTAGATTCTCGTTGAGACTGGTCCAGGAGGCCGATTTGAAACCCCTGACGAAGCACAGGTCGGGAGTAGAGTCGCGCGTGCAGGAGTTTCCGGTTCTTGTGGGGAACGCCGGATCTGTGAGAAGGCGGAGGTTGTGGTTGGTTGTGACCTGCCACAAGTCTATCCCTTTGAGACGGGACTGGGGATAGGCCCACTCTTGGTGCGGGGCGTTGTAGTCCCCTGCCACCAGTAACGGACACGCCTTGGCCCGGCTCACTGCCTCATTGATGATGTTGGTAAATCTCTATTTATGATCACTGGGCGAGCCGTATATGTTGAGGATGAAGATGCTCTCTTTGAGGTACCTCCTAGAAATAATTTCAATGAGCAAATGTTCGACCTTGTCGGAGTTACAGCCAATGTCGTGTACCATAAAAGTGAATTGATTGGCTACCGGGGTACTGATGCCTCGTTTTCCTACCTCCTGAGATGTATGTGTTGTATAGCCGGGTATTGACACCGTCTTTATGAGGGTTTCCTGTAGTAGAATGACGTGTGGCTTTTTTACTGTGGACCGAATGAACTGTTGGAGGACATTCCTTTTTGGTTGGAAGCCTCTACAGTTCCATTGCCATATTTTCATATTATTTTGGTGTACCGCCATGTTGTGTGTTAGTGTTAACACCTGTCTGGTGTCCTTGCATCATGCACATGTTCGAGACTGCCGTCTCTAGCTTGTCGCACCTGGCCACTAGGGTATGTATTGCTTCTACAACCTTGTCTAATACAGCCTTAAGCTTGTCTAAACGACTGTTGGTTGCGTTTTCGAATTTGTCAAATCGGCTGGAGAGGGCGCTTTTCGGCTGTCCGCCTGCCAGAGATAGTGCTCTCTTTTTGGTTTGACCATTAACCATAGGTTCTGCTACTGGAACTTCTACTGGAATCACCGGTTCTGCTACTTGAACTTCTATGGGATCCTCGACCACAGGGGTAGGCAGCACAGATTGACTGGTGCGCTCCTCTCCCGCCTTCCGATCGTCTTTTTTGAGTGCGGCTACTTCAGACCGGAGCTGGTCAAGAGCCTGCTTTAGTAATGTGTTTTCCTTTTCTAGTTTTGCGATTCTATTATGCTCTGGAGATGGACCCCCCGTTACCTTTTTCGGTGGGGGCGGTGGTGAGTTCCTGACTCGGTCGGCCCAGCTGGATCCCGGACTGCCGCCGCCGCTGCTGCTGCTGCTGCTGGTGGTGTGCGCCCGGACGCGAAAGCTAGACCGCCTCTGGAGCCGGATCTGGTTCGCGAAGCCGTGCGTCTCCGGGAAGTCGAGCGCTCCGCCGAGCGCCCGCGGGATCCACTGCAGGTGCAGACGCGGTCACGTGAACGACTCCGTGAAGTGGAACCTGCGCTTAGCGCTGACTTCAAGGGAGCCGGCGAATTCGTCAGCCGGACTGTTTGCTTGTTTTGTCGTCGTCTTCTACGGCGTCGACAGACCACGTAGGGCATCTGGTAGCGTTGCTTGCAGGCTTTGTCTGCCGTGATGTGAGGCCCTCCACAGAGGGTGCATTTGTGAGAACATACGTGATTATCTTCGGGGTTGTTCATACCGCACCCCATGCAGATGACATTTTCTGGTGCCGGACAGACATCGGCTCGATGACCAAGTCTACCACAGACGTAACAGATGTCGGTTTGTCGGCGGAAGAGTCAGCATTTTATCAGGCTTGGGGCGCATTTGATATAATCGGGCACTTTAAGGCCGTCGAAGAGAATGATGACGGTGCTTGTTTTCTTAATTCGCCGCACCTCAAGAGCGCTGGGGTTCTTGAGCTGGATTTATTTATTTATTTATTTATTTATTTATTAACACGAAAGTGTTTTATTCCGGGGTCCACCAAGACTTCACTGACGTATTTCCGTCACGGAAATACGTCATAGAACATAATACAAAGAAAGAAACCAGAAGAAAAAAATGTGGTTGATCCCTCTTATATAGGAATCGGTATAGAACACGAAAGTGAAACGTGTCTTCACAGAAGTAGTGTAATGTTTATTGCACATTGATATATAATGTCTATTGGTGTTTTGTGGCTAAAGCGCCCTTAGGCGTTGATGCACCCACGCTGACGCCTGGTGGCACGTCTCCTCCATCACGACTACCAACGTCGATGACCATGAGCAACCGTCGTGAATATGGAAGCTGCACTACGCTGCACACGCTAGCACAACGCGAAAGACGAAGCACGTAACTGACACACTAATACAACGCGCAAGACAAAGCACGTAACTGAATCGTCACCGAGTCAAATCAGCGCGTACAGCGCGTCGTAATTGCAGCCTGCGCGATCAACTTCAGAAACATTTTCAGAGCTAATTGCGGAGGCCACGCTGCGCTGTGCTGAGTACGGTGAACGCCACCTAGGTGGCGTTGGTAGTGCTTCTTGATGCCAGCGTCCCTTCGAATGCTGGCATCGAGGCGTCGTAGTGCTGAGACCACCGAAGCGTTCACTGTCGGTGCGCGTTAAGGCCGGAATACATGGAGCGAATAACCGGCGTCCGAGCGAAGAACTTCGTCGGGCGGCGAACGTCCGACGGCCGGCGTCAAGAAATTTGCCGTCCGCAGCCGATCTGCCTGTCCAAACATTTTCATCGGGCGAACGCCGCCGCCGGAAGCGTCTAGCGCGCAGCGGTGGACGACAGCCAATCAGGAGGCACTAGTTCCGGTCGCAATGCATGCTGGTGTTTCGCGCGCGCGCGCCTTTTCGCGTCGTCTGCAATCGCGTTGGTGTTGCCGTGTCTGCATGTCTCTGCACCGATTGAGTAGTTCCTAGTATGATCTCTCAGGAATCGCGTTGTATTTGTACATCCCATATCCGCTGATCTGCGAGGAAACAGACAAGCAGTGCAAGCTCTCTACAATAACCTTCAACAGAAATCTTCTGATCTCAGAGGCCACATGCTGTCGTCATGCCTATCTCCAGACTTCCCCGATAGATGGCGCTGGCATCGGATATTTCTTTCGCTAGGCTTAGACGCGTTCGAAACGAGAAGCGATCTCGAAAACTACTCAAGGTTATCCATAATACTCTGTCGTCGAAGCGGCCTGAGACTAAGCGAAAGCCGTTTACGCAGTCATTTGCTTCCAACTAAGTGAATTCTACAAGGACAACGCCAAATTCAGTTCGAAGCGGGCGGCCGGGACCGCCGCCAACACGGCGGCCAACGCGCGGCGGCGTTCGCCGCATGTATTGCAACACAGCAAACATCCTGCGTCGTGTCGCCGCGTCGTTACTTGACGCGTGAAGTTCGTCGAGAAAGTTCGCTCCATGTATCCCGGGCTTTAGTGTCATAATGCAGTACTTCTCTTTTCTGCTCGTAGGCGGCGGCACCGCCCCGAGCAAGAGCGCGGGTACACGGAGGAGTGTTAGATATATAAGGCGCGTCTGTGTAGCTCTCTGCAAATGCGTTTGTGGCGCAATGGGTTAAACGCTCGGCGATCTATCGTCGCGGACCGAGAGGTCGTGGGTTCGATTTCCAAATTTTGCATGTTTGTGGAACTTTTTCTTCTGGTTTCTTTCTTTGTATTATGTTCTATGACGTATTTCCGTGACGGAAATACGTCAGAGAAGTCTTGGTGGACCCCGGAATAAAACACTTTCGTGTTAAAAGTTCCACAAACATGCAAAATTTGGAAATCGAACCCACGACCTCTCGGTCCGCGACGATAGATCGCCGAGCGTTTAACCCATTGCGCCACAAACGCATTTGCAGAGAGCTACACAGACGCGCCTTATATATCTAACACTCCTCCGTGTACCCGCGCTCTTGCTCGGGGCGGTGCCGCCGCCTACGAGCAGAAAAGAGAAGTACTGCATTATGACACTAAAGCCCGGGATACATGGAGCGAACTTTCTCGACGAACTTCACGCGTCAAGTAACGACGCGGCGACACGACGCAGGATGTTTGCTGTGTTGCAATACATGCGGCGAACGCCGCCGCGCGTTGGCCGCCGTGTTGGCGGCGGTCCCGGCCGCCCGCTTCGAACTGAATTTGGCGTTGTCCTTGTAGAATTCACTTAGTTGGAAGCAAATGACTGCGTAAACGGCTTTCGCTTAGTCTCAGGCCGCTTCGACGACAGAGTATTATGGATAACCTTGAGTAGTTTTCGAGATCGCTTCTCGTTTCGAACGCGTCTAAGCCTAGCGAAAGAAATATCCGATGCCAGCGCCATCTATCGGGGAAGTCTGGAGATAGGCATGACGACAGCATGTGGCCTCTGAGATCAGAAGATTTCTGTTGAAGGTTATTGTAGAGAGCTTGCACTGCTTGTCTGTTTCCTCGCAGATCAGCGGATATGGGATGTACAAATACAACGCGATTCCTGAGAGATCATACTAGGAACTACTCAATCGGTGCAGAGACATGCAGACACGGCAACACCAACGCGATTGCAGACGACGCGAAAAGGCGCGCGCGCGCGAAACACCAGCATGCATTGCGACCGGAACTAGTGCCTCCTGATTGGCTGTCGTCCACCGCTGCGCGCTAGACGCTTCCGGCGGCGGCGTTCGCCCGACGAAAATGTTTGGACAGGCAGATCGGCTGCGGACGGCAAATTTCTTGACGCCGGCCGTCGGACGTTCGCCGCCCGACGAAGTTCTTCGCTCGGACGCCGGTTATTCGCTCCATGTATTCCGGCCTTAACGCGCACCGACAGTGAACGCTTCGGTGGTCTCAGCACTACGACGCCTCGATGCCAGCATTCGAAGGGACGCTGGCATCAAGAAGCACTACCAACGCCACCTAGGTGGCGTTCACCGTACTCAGCACAGCGCAGCGTGGCCTCCGCAATTAGCTCTGAAAATGTTTCTGAAGTTGATCGCGCAGGCTGCAATTACGACGCGCTGTACGCGCTGATTTGACTCGGTGACGATTCAGTTACGTGCTTTGTCTTGCGCGTTGTATTAGTGTGTCAGTTACGTGCTTCGTCTTTCGCGTTGTGCTAGCGTGTGCAGCGTAGTGCAGCTTCCATATTCACGACGGTTGCTCATGGTCATCGACGTTGGTAGTCGTGATGGAGGAGACGTGCCACCAGGCGTCAGCGTGGGTGCATCAACGCCTAAGGGCGCTTTAGCCACAAAACACCAATAGACATTATATATCAATGTGCAATAAACATTACACTACTTCTGTGAAGACACGTTTCACTTTCGTGTTCTATACCGATTCCTATATAAGAGGGATCAACCACATTTTTTATTTATTTATTTATGTACATATACTGCAGCTCTATATAGGGCTATAGCAGGAGTGGGAACATTATACATTGCTACAAAATAACAAACATACAGATACACAAAAAATGAAAAAAGAAAGCGCTTTACATGTTAGCGAGGTGCTTAGTGGTGGTAGCTATAAAATCCTTTAATGATAGTGAACGAATGTCGCCGGGGAGAAAATTGCATAGCTCAATTGTACGTGGGAAAAAACTGTATTTGAATGTGTTAGTACGGGCAAAAATAGGTGATATATTCAAGGCGTGGGAGCTACGGGTACAACTTGCGTTTGTAAATGTGATGTAGTTACAATCAGAAAGAGCACAAGTGGAGTTAATAATTGCATATAAAAGTTTTAAGGCTTCGATGAGATACCGTGAAAGTAATGGGTCGATGTTCAAAGATTGTTGTGCTTGTGTTGGGGAGAAATTGCAGCTGTAAGTTTGGCAAATGAAACGGATAGATTTACGTTGAACATTATTGAGCGAAATTATTTCACAGTGTTTGCAGGGAAACAAGACAACAGATGCATATTCTAGGACAGGGCGAATAACGTTTTGTATAATAACAGTTTAGTATCGCGAGGGGTCTTAGATAAAGTGCGACGCAAATAACCAAATTTTTTAGGGCTTTCCTATTTATATATTCGATGTGTTTAGACCATGAAAGATGCTCTGTTAGAATGACTCCTAAGTATTTGTATTGAGAAACTCTTTTAAGTGGGATGTCATCCAAGGAATAATCGAATGAGAAGGAGCTCTGTCTATTGGCAAATGACATCACGACTGTTTTATTACAGTTGATGGTCATTTGCCACGTTTTGCACCAAGTGCAGAAAGACATAAGGGATTGTGCAAGACGGTGATGGTCATCAATGGAGTTAATAGATTCGTATAATACACAGTCATCTGCATAAAGTCTGATTTTAGTTGAGGTGTTACAAGGCAAATCATTAATATATATGAGAAATAATAGAGGGCCTAATACGGATCCCTGAGGAACGCCAGATGTGACGTCAACAGGAGTTGATTCCACTGAATTAAAAGAAATAAATTGAGAGCGACAATGAAGAAAACTGGCTATACAAGAAACCAGACGGGGATTGTTGAATATGGCGTTTAGTTTTACCAGTAGTTTAGAATGAATCACAGTGTCAAAAGCTTTAGAAAAGTCAATAAAGATGACATCCACTTGTTTACCTACGTCTAGGTTAGAAGCGACGTCATGAACAAAATCGACTAATTGCGTTGCAGTGCTATAGCCACGACGGAAACCATGCTGAGCAGATGTTAGAACGTCATTAGAGTCAAGGAATTCGATTATGTGTTTGTAAATAATATTTTCTAACATCTTGCAAGACTGGGCTGTGAGAGAAATCGGCCTGTAGTTAGAGAGAAGTTGTTTATCACCTGATTTATACAAAGGCAGGACTTTGGCAGTTTTCCATTTAGTTGGTACTTCACCGGAGTCTAAGGATTTTTGGAAGATTACGCTCAGGTACTGAGCTGTCCATAGGGAGTATCTAACAAGGAAAGAATTCGGGATACCATCTGAACCGGCCCATTTTTTAGTGTCGAGACTCAAGATCAGGTTTAAGACACCATCAGAATTTATTACGATATCACTTAGTTTATTGGTTTGTGTGTCATAATTAAACATTGGGACTACATGGTTATCGAGAGTGAAAACAGATTGGAAGTAAGAGTTAAAAGCATTCCAAATTATGATGGGGTCGTTAGTAACAGCGTCATTTATCTTGAACGAGGTAGTGCCCGTCGCACTAGGTAAGATTGATGTACAAAACCTGCGCGGATTTGATTTAAGTAGTATCCGAAGTTGCACTGAAAGATAGAAATCTTTAGCGTTTTTAGTACGGGTACGAAGTTCCTCCTTGGCTTGTTCAAAAGGAGCGCGAAGCGCAAGATTAGATTGCTTTGCTTTACGTAGTCTACCGACACGGCGTGACAGGTGCAAGATATCCCTGTTAATCCAAGGAAGTTTATTATTTATCTTTTTTGTTTTTAATGGAACGTAGTTATTGATGCAAGATTTCACCAAAGACCCAAAGAAATCAACAAGACTGTCAACATGACTTTCGGTACTGAGTGAAAAAAATTGTCAAAGTTATCTGCCAGAGTATCAGTGATAGACGTATCGCCAGCCTTGTTAAAATCGCAAAATGTGGAATAACTAAAGCGTTTACGTGAGATAGGGCAGTTAATGTGTACGAGAACTGCGTTATGGTCCGAGATTCCTTTCACGATATCGTACTTAAAACCTAGATGAGCAAGACTATCACTGATAAAAACGAAGTCAAGTATGAAGTTCAGCCGCGTATTCTTATCCACTAATTGAATCAGGTTATGTGACAAAGAAAATGTAATTAAGTCTCTACAAATAGAGGTATTAGAGGCGGAATATGAGAGCGAAGGCCAGTGAATGCCGGGAACGTTAAAGTCACCAAGAACGATTAAGTTAGAACTGTCGAGGCTATGGTCATGAATGAAATGCGAAATATTATCGAACAAGTCACTAGGACTATCAGGGGGGCAATAAAGACCACAAATGGTTAAATTCTGTTTGTGCACTAGTAACTTGCACCAAACTGATTCCAGATTAGGAGGACCTGGTAAAACCGTAAAGTTAAAATCCGAACGTAAAAGCAGTGCAACACCACCACCTTTCTTATTATGACGGTCATACCGGACCGTCTGACGGTCATACCGGAAATGATCAAACCTCATTTTAATAACCGAGCCATTATTCCGCTGCTCAACCGAAGCTTCCCACAGCTTTTTGCGAACTGCGCGCACTCTGGCTGAAAAATCTTCGGAAAGTTTCATGCCAGAATTTTTCAGCTTATAAACGTTTTTCAGCACTACTAGTTTATCGCTGAAATCAAGCAACTTCTACTCTGCCAACAACCGCGTTCGTCGCTCGCCGCGCCGTCTCTTGTCTCCACACGGCTCTGACCTTTATGCACTGTGCATTCGCCGCTCAGTTTCTGTTGAAGCGATAGACCGCACGTACCTTCGCCCGCTGCAGCGTATGGGCTTGCTGCCAGCGTTTTGACAGTCGTTGTCTGCAGTCATTCAGGGTGATCTATTCATCTTAGTTTGTGCGCGCTCACACCACGCTTGTTCATTCAGTTAGTAATAGTCGGGCCACATTTTCCAACGCACGCTACACATGCAATGCTGCCCGGATCGGCAGTGCAGCGCTACAGGCGTGTCCCTTCGCACGCGCGCTGCCCACGGGAAGCGCTTCTCATCAACACCACCGTTCCACACGCGCCTTCTCGTGGTCATCGAGTCTCTCTTCATGTCGGTCTACTTACGCCGCAGCACACCTGCTTACTTAATCAGCTCATGTTTACTACAATTCATATTGCTACCAAAGCCGCTCACCTTACTTCGTATGACATTGCTGTGTTGCTATCGCATTCATTGCTTCGCCCTTAGGGCGAAACTGTGACATTTTTTTATTTCAGGTAAGTCTTGGGATATATTTTCTGACAAGCAACTAAATCAGAAAGAACCTTCACAAGAGAAGGGTTATCACAACTTGGCATTGCCAACTCGACCGACGTCTCAAGAGCGTTAAGAAAGCCTTCTTGTAACTCGTCAGGTTTGCCAGTCTTAGAGTTCGGTCTCCTGGGGCCGGGATGATGAGGCGCTGTAATTCTTCGTGCCCTATGGCGGGATCAACGCTGTGGATGACCCCCTTGCATGAGTTCTCGGGGGCAGCGAAGTAAGCATTAAGCTCGTAGTTGGCTTGGCCAATGGTGCTTGCCTCCAACCCTGCGTACGCCATGGCGTTACTTCTCAAGGGGGTGCTCACGATCATGATGTTTTGCATCATGTTGGGGCATATGATGTCCTGCGTGATGTCAATCGCTTGTAGGTTTGCGGCGACGGTTAGGGCTTGGGCGACCCTAAGATGTCCCACTTTCTTGATGTCCAGGCCTCCGCGGGGGCGAACGATGACTCGAATGTGCTCCCTTCGCAAGTGGGGCAGCCTCGAAGCAGTAGTGATACGTTTCTTCACACTAGCCGGAGTAGGGCTTCGTTTCTCGCCACGTGGAGCGGGCGAGGCTCGGTCACCTTGCCTGGGCGCGTCCTTGGTAGAAGACTTGCGCTTGCTGACCGCCGTAGTCCATCCGGCGCTGTTTTCAAACTCATCGGAGGAGATGTCCTCCCCTTCCACGGTGATTTGCATGGCCGTCGCCATCGTGACGTGGCCAATGGGCGACGCCGAGCGCGGATCCGCCGGAGAGCGCTAGGCTTAGCACGCCCGCGTCGTGGTCACACTGACAGTCCTCTTGAAAATGGGGAAAATCCACCCACCGTAGCAAACTTGGTATCGGTGTGATCCTGAGAACGTTAGGCGTTGAGTGACACAAACTTTTTGAGGCTGTGAGCAAAATATCCGGTCGAAAACATGCCAAGAAGCGGGAGCCGAAGTTCCCACGTCCGCACTCATCGGCTTCTTGTTCCCCCTTTTTTTACCTATCTGTTGCTGGTCAACTATTCTAGCTGTACTAGCTGGGTGACATTTCTGGTGGAAGTGCTGGGTGCGGTCGATGTTAAGATCTCCGGAGCGTACCCCAGACCTAAGCCCGGCGAGTAGTTCGGCCGAGCTTATCCCTGTGCACGTACGTACCAGCCGACGTCTCCAGGGACTCCAGCCACAGCACGGTCTGCTACCCGAACGAAGTAGAATGACGAATCAACCACCTCCTGCCGCTACTGCAGCATCGCACGTGGTCGTCAATCAGATCCGGACGCCAAATCCGTTCCACGGGAGTGCTTCAGAGGACGCCGACGACTGGCTTGAACATTTTGACCGAGTCACCAAACGCGACGTTTACCCCCTGCCACGGATCGATCGATGACGCTTTGGACCGTCTGCGTCATGCTGAGTTTAAAGTCAGGGTACTGGCAAATCGAAGTGGACGAGCGTGACCGTGAAAAAAAACGCTTTTTTGACTCCCGAAGGGCTATACGAATTTAAAGTACTGCCTTAATTTCGGTCTCTGTTCCGCTCCTGCTACGTTTCAACGAATGATGGACACTGTACTCGTCGGACTAAAGTGGCAGACGTGTCTAGTGTACCTAGACGACGTTGTTGTGTTTTCCAGCACGTTCGATGAACATCTCACCCGGCTACGAAGTGTGCTTACCGCAATACGCAAGGCAAACCTCACCATCAAGCCTGAAAAATGTAACTTTGGCTTCCAGGAACTCAAGTTTTTAGGCCACGTGGTCAGCTCCCAAGGAGTACGACCAGACCCAGGAAAGCTCGCTTCCGTTGCCGAGTTTCCTCACCCTAAAGACAAGAAGGCTGTTCAGCGGTTCCTGGGCCTCTGCGCTTACTACCGTCGTTTCGTTGAAGGCTTCTCGAGGATTGCTGGACCTCTCACGAGACTGACGCGACAAGATGTGTCCTTTGCGTGGACGGAAGACCAAGAGCAGGCCTTCACCGAATTGCGCAAACGCCTTGAATCCGCTCCAGTGCTGGCGCATTTTGATGACACCGCGGCAACTGAAATTCACACAGACGCAAGCAACGTAGGACTCGGGGCTATTGTGGTTCAATGGCAAGACAGCGCAGAACGTGTAATTGCGTACGCGAGCCGTAGTCTTACAACAGCAGAAGCTAATTATTCAACCACCGAAAAAGAATGTTTAGCAGTCGTGTGGGTCATCAGCAAGTTTCGACCTTACTTATACGGCCGACCATTTCGAGCGATCAGTGACCACCATTCGCTCTGTTGGCTTGCCAATCTACGAGACCCGTCAGGTCGCCTCGCTCGTTGGAGCCTCCGCCTCCAGGAATACGACATGACTGTTGTCTACAGATCGGGCCGTAAGCATAGCGACGCTGACTGCTTGTCACGTTCTCCTATTCCCTTGACATCCTCCGACTTTGAGCTAGATTTGCCGTTTCTTGGTGTCGTCGACGTGGTGCGCATGGCTGACTACCAACGTGCAGACTCTGAACTGCTTCCGGTCATCCGATATCTCGAGGGAGCTGACGTTGTTGTCCCACGCCCACTTTCACGAGGATTGACATCGTACTGCCTGCGAAACGACGTTCTGTACAAGATAAATTTCCAGAACAGCCAAGAATAGTTCCTTCTCGTCGTTTCGACGGCGCTGCCCGAGGAAGTTTTACAGGCGTGTCACGACGATCCCTGTGCCGGCCACTTAGGCTTCGCGAGGACATTAGCGCGCATACGGCAGAAATACTATTGGCCACACCTATTTTCGTCGGTTCAGCGCTATGTGCGAACGTGCCGTGACTGTCAGAGGCGTAAAGTCTCACCCGTCAAGCCTGCCGGCCTCCTTCAGCCTTTGGATCCGCCTCCGGCGCCGTTCCAGCAAGTGGGAATTGACCTTCTGGGTCCGTTCCCCACGTCTTCCTTGCAAAACAAGTGGATAATCGTGGCAACAGATTATTTAACTCGCTATGCGGAGACAAAAGCTGTGCCGCGGGGAACTGCTGCTGAAGTCGCCAGCTTCTTCGTCCACAACATCGTGCTTCGTCACGGTGCAGCCGTTGTGCTCATTACTGATCGCGGTGCAGCATTTACAGTGGAGTTGTTGCAACAAGTCGTCACGCTGACGCATACCAACCACCGAAGGACCACAGCCTATCATCCCCAGACTAACGTCTTAACAGAGCGCCTGAACAGAACATTGGCCGACAGGCTATCCATGTACATACATGGATGTGGAACACAAGACATGGGATGAAATTTTGCCATACGTGACGTTTGCTTACAATACCGCTGTGCAGGAGACCACCGAGTTTACACCATTCGAGCTCGTTTACGGACGTCGCGTTACAACCCCCTTAGACGCCATGCTCCCGGTACACCACGGGACCACAAGGAATGACACCAATGAAGAGTTCGTCGAGAAAGCAGAGGAAGCTCGCCAGCTTGCTCGGAATCGCATCCGCACCCAGCAGAATACCGACGCCTGCCGTTACAACCGGACCCGACGGAACGTTCAGTACTCACCAGGCGACCGCGTGTGGGTGTGGACACCTATCCTACACCGTGGGCTCTCGGAGAAATTGTTGCGCCGCTATTTCGGCCCCAACGAAGTTGTACGCCGCCTCAGTGATGTGAACTATGAGGTCGTGCCTCAAAGCTCTGATTATAGTTCCAACCGACGCCGTCCCCGTGCTGAAGTCGTCCACGTAGTACGGATGAAGCCATACCACGCACGCGAGGGATAAGCAACCCTCACAAACCGCTTCAGCATTGTGTACATTCCTGTACATTTTATTTTCTTTCCATGTTGGCACTCTTGCCCATATTGCTCACCCGCTGCCCTTGAAGCGACCGGGTCGGTCGCCTTTGAGAGGGGAGCAATGACGCGAAATAAGTTGGCACGTGGTGACACTGGCCCCTTGAGGCGAGAACGACGAAGTTCGTGGTTGCGCGCGCGCTCTCCGAGGTCCAGCCATTATTAAAGGCTGACGTGTTCTATTTGTTGCTGGTCAACTATTCTAGCTGTACTAGGTGGGTGACAATATACAAAATTAGGTGATCTGCTGATGGCGACGCGCCCACGGTTTTTTTTTAATGAGCCAAAATCAGTCTTTCGTGCTATGATATCTGGCGTTATTAGTGTGATCGTCCTATCTTGTTTCCTCGTTTTATTGCGATAGCAATTATTTGGACACTCCAAGTGGATTTCTGGCGTCGTCGTCGCCGTCACCGTGAGGTTCCGTATAGAGTCCAACGATGATAAAATCGTCTCCGCGCCCGGTATGTTGTATGTGCGATTGAAAGCGTGGGAGGGACGCGTGTTTGATCTCCGCTATTTCGGACGTAAGCTTTTTAATAACCTGCCTCATATTCGAATTCTCGCGCTCAAGTTGTGCTATTTTATGCGCGCTTCCTGTCGCATGCTCTGAGGATGCCTCCGACCTCACCTCTACCTGTCGTCCATGGATAATATCAGCCCAGGTGGTCGCTGCCGACGATCCAGGAACCGGTCCTGTCTGGTTCCCTCTGGGTCTGGAACTGGACCTTGTGCGCCTGGCGGGCCTAATGCGGCTTCCGGAATTGATGCGGATTCTCATACCTCTGGACGCTGTCCGCCCTCTGGATCTGGAGCGCCCCCGGGATTTGGATCGCCCCTGGATCGGGAACGGCCTCGGCTGCCGGACGGGCCGATGAGTCCAATTCTTGAGAGCCTGGGTGCCTTTCACCGGATATAGCTGGAAAGTGTTCCTCATAATTGAAGGGTGGTGATGGCTTGCTTCTTTCCCCCCGCTCAGCGTTGCGAGCGCGTTCTCCTCTTTTGCGTCGAACCACGCGTACGGCGTCTGGAAGCGTTTCTTGCATTCCTTAGCTGCGGTGAAGTGGGCCTCGCCGCATAACTTGCATTTTGGATCGCAGCTGTGTTGTTCATCGGGATTGGTTACTCCACAACCCCTGCATAGCACCTGCTCTGGTGACGGGTAGACATCGGAGCGGTGTCCAAGGCGTCCACAGGTGTAACAAACATCCATCTGTCTGCGCCGAAATTTGGCCGTCTGTCTAACGTCCCAACAGTGGCTATTGTCGACACAGTGTCGCCCAAAAAGACCTCTTGTCGACAATACGGCAATTTGTAGCGAAAAATCGCTTCGATGTTTTCAAATCTATCATTGCGCCAGCGACTTTCAGGACGGCTATGCAAGAGAAACAGAACGCGCGCGAATGCCGGCCGCTCCGGCCCCACGGCAGCCATCTGTTAATGCAGCAGATGTCTATGAATATCAAGGAATATTGCTATGCGGGTACTCATATCGGATATCCACGAATTACGAACGGTGTTTTCGCTTACCCCGTTTCTCTCCACGAACGTCGGCTGGTTATCGTCCCCATGAAGAGCGATACTGCTACTCAATGCCTTCTGAGAGGACTGGTTATCCCTAACGGCCGCGGGTACCTCGACCTCTTCCGGTGTGCTACAGCTGTAGTGTCCCGGGTCACTTCTTGTGATTTTGCAACCGTCGCCGTTCATACGAGTGAGAGCCCTTGCTCATGTCTGTGCAGCTTTTCGACCACCCGTTCTCTACACCACGGCCACCACACACGCCTAGCGGTTTACACTACCTCTCGCCGGCCTTTGCTTGAAGCTTAACGCCGCCACCAGCTCCATGTGCTCCACGATCCCCATCGCCTCGGCGACGCACGCAGTTACCGCCGCCGCAAAACTAGTCGGCGCGGCCATTGGAAGTGCGGCTGCGAGATACCAGGCACTGTCGACAGCTACACCCCCGTCCATGCTTAAGCTGAAGAACAAAGTTGAAGTACTTGTTGCTGGCGTACCTAGCATGGCACTTGTGGACACAGGCGCGCCAATTTCTGTGGTGAGTATTATGTTTAAGAATCTTCTTGGACTGAAAGTGGTGTTTTGTTTAAGCCCTGGTGCGATATTCCGTGGTGTGAGCGGTGATGCGTTGTTTCCTGTTGGAGTTTGTACTGTGGACGCGTCTTTGTGCGGCAAAGTATTTCCCAAAGAATTTACGATTATTAGACAATCTACACATAACGTTATTTCGGGGATTGAACTTTTGCGAGAGTGTGGGGCACCTGTTGACCGTATAGAAGGGGGCACCTTTCCGTGCATGGTAGTTTCTTAGCTGTACTCTTGGAGGATTCATCCCGTGTTTAATGCATCTTTTTTGTCTCCGAGGACACGGTCGTTCCTGCATTTTCTGCTGTGTGCGTTCCAGTAACCTGTTCTAGTAATGACCTTGCCATGCTCGACGCCACGCCGGAACCGATTCATTTGGCCTGTGTGAAAAAGAACATCTTAGTTCCTCATTGCGTGATGTCTGTAGTTGAAGGACGCGCCGATGTGTGGACAATTAACAGTTGAAGGGAGCCTGCAGTGTTGCCTGTGGCATGAAAATTGCTATATTCAAACCAGAATCCTCTACGACGCTGGTTGCGCTTGTTGATGTTACACTCGAGAATAGACATATAGGTTGTCAAGGTTCAGAAGAGTCCCAACTTCTACAAATGATCAGCAAGTTACCTAGCCTAAGCGAGCGCCACACACTCCTGGGCGTTCTCTCCAAGCGCTCAAAAGTGTCCGACTTTTCAAAAAGCAGCAAAATGCCTTTAATTCCAGCGTCTAGAATACGTCATCTGATCAAAACCGCTTCGGCGCATCCCATACGGCAGAAACCTTAAAGAGTGGCACCATCAGAGCGCAACATAATCAACGAGCAAGTGCAAGAGATGCTAGGAAAGGGAGTAATTCAAGAATCGGCAAATCCCAGGTCCGCTCTCGTTATTCTTGTGAAGAATACAGATGGCACGTGGAGATTCTGCGTTGACTATCGCCTATTGAATTCCGTTACCAAGAAAGACGTCTATCCCTTGCCTGGTATGGATGACACCATCGACTGTCTGCATTGCGCTTCCTACTTTTCTTCGGTGGATCTGAGAGCCGGTTATTGGCAAATTCTTATGCACCCAGCTGACAAGGAAAAAACGGCATTCGTTACGCCTGACGGGCTGTAGGAATTCAACGTCATGCTGTTCGTATTGTGCAATGCGCCGGCGACATTCGACAGATTCATGGACACTATTCTGCGTAGTTTGAAATGGCAGATTTGTATGTGCTACCTTGATGACGTCGTAATTTTTTGACGCACATTTCAGGAGCAAAACACTCGTCTCGATATTGTAGTCGACTGTATCGAAAGGTTGGTCTTAACCTGAACTTTAAAAAAAAGTGCCATTTTGGCGAGTGCGAAACAGTGGTGTTCGGACATCTCGTCGATAAAGATGGCATTAGACCCGATCCGCAGAAGACTGCAGCTGTTGAATCATACGAGCAACCTCAATCTGTCGAAGAGCTTCGTAGCTCCGTAGGGCTCTGCTCATATTTTCGGTGGTTCATGCCCGGTTTCGCGGATGTCGCTCACCCTCTGACAAATCTTCTGCGTAAGAACATTCCATTTCAGTGGAACCCTGTGTGCGAAGCCGCTTTTCGCCAGCGGACGTTTTTGTTAACTTCACAGACAATATTTCGGCACTTCGATCCGTCGTCTCCAACAGAGATTCACGCAGACACAAGTGGCGTTGGTATCGGTGCCATTCTTGTTCAGCGCGTTAACAACACAGAACATGTCGTAGCGTACTCAAGCCGGTGATTAAGCAAGCCTGAACGCAACTACACTGGGACGGAACAAGAATGTCTAGCGGTATTATTTGCCGTGCAGCTGTTTCGTTCGTACGTCTATGATCGCCCATTCACCATCGTCACAGATCACCACTGTCTGTGCTGGCTAGTCAATCTTCGTGACCCATCCGGTCGCCTCGCGCGATGGGCCCTTCGTCTACAGGAATATGTGTTCACTATTGCGTACAAGAGTGGCCGTCGACACGCTGACGCGGATTGCCTTTTTAGGATGCCGCTATGGACGACGGATTGTGAAGCGGACAACGTTGAGTACCGTATCGCTTTCCTGTCGCCTGACTTTTCCGATGCCTTGACATTCGCCGCAGAGCAGCGCAAAGACCCAAGCTTGACAACTTTTTTCTCTGCCACACAAGGACAGAAGGCCGATATTGCGTCGGCGATGGTCTTCTTTACAAGAGCAACTTATCAACGACGGGCGCCCGCTTTCTACTGGTGGTTCCAGAGTCTCTTCAAACTTCTGTCATGAGCGTTATGCACGATGACCCGACCGCTGGTCACTTAGGGACCACGCGAACACTTAATCGCAGCAATGAACGATTCTACTGGCATGAAATGCGCAAAACAGTTTACTCGTATGTGGTCAGTTGTACAAACTGTCCGAGCCACAAGCGACCTACCTCAGCTCCAGTCGGCCACCTGGAGCCAGTAAAGCCCCGTTCTGCTTTTGAATAAGTCGGTATAGAACTGATCGGACCGTTTCCGCGTTCTTCAAGAGGCAGCCGGTGGATAATTGTGTATGCCGACTACCTGACACGGTATTGCGAGACGGCAGCACATTTTATGCTGCTTTCAGTCATACTCCGACACGTGCCGCCTCGCACAATAAGAAGCGACCATGGTGGCCAATTTATTGCCGATGTTGTCGAAGAATTACTGACGTTCGTGTGCCTCCCAGTTCCGACACTCAACAGCTTATCATCCACAAACTAATGGCCTCTCCGAACACACAAACCGAGCATTGATCAACAGATTATCAATGTACGTCGCTTCAAACCACAAGAACTGGGATGAAGTATTACCGTTCGTGACGCACGCCTTAAATTCTGCGAAACACGAAATGGCCGGCTTCAGCTCTTTCTTCCTTCTTTAAGCGTGCCCACCTCGCCATACGCTGGACACCATCTTTTCTTTTGTCAACCATGATGATTTGTTTATCGCGGAGACTGTGTCATGCGGAAGAGGCTTGTCGACTTGATCGCTTACGTACTTCGGTCGCGCGAGACCACTCTAAAACACGCTACGACAGTCAACACTAGCATGTTACCTATGTTCTCGATGACCTCGTGTCGCTGTGGATTCCAATACCCCGACGGGGCTTGAACAAAGAGCTACTTGCAGAATATACCGAAACGTTCGTTATCCTCGATCATCGATGTGAGGTGAACTACAGAATTGCACGTTTCACTTCAAATGGCCGCCATTTGAGGTGACGCATGTTACCCGCCTGAAGCCGTTCACACACAGGAAGGCAGAGCGACTCGCCCGGACAGCTTTGTCTGGGAAAGGAGGAATGTTACAATGTGTCACAGCCACGGAGAAAACGAGGGAAGCGAGACAAGAGAAAGAAGAGGACGACGTGATTGCTCGTACGATTTCCACGGTCTTTGTGCCTTAGTGATCTGTAAGGGCCCCTAAAACACCTCAGATATTTTTTCAACATTTCAAGTAAACACGCGCATCGAGTTAAGAATGTCGTCACGATCAACGATGCCAAACGCTGCACCACTGCGCGCTGCGGGAGCGCCAAAAAAAGAAAAAAAAAACGTCCTCCTCTCCTGGCCTTTCCGGTAGGCCCAGCGGTCGTCACAATGTCAGCAGGGTTCATCTTGTGATGTCAACAGCGCTTACGACGCCCATTGGTCGAACTAGGATCTACGACTTCCGGTTTGTCTGCAAGCAAGTACGCGCGCTCCCTGCTCTTCCTCGTCGTGTTGCTCGCTTGTGCGCCCTCGCGAATCGGTAATTACAGCCCGCAACGCAAGTGCCAAATCGCTCGCGTTCCAACACAGTCGTGCTTACCGGTATGATTAGCTGCTCGAACAGAGTGCGACAGTGTTGGCCTTTCTAGACGTGCGCGCAACACAGGGTCCATAGCGGCACGCTTCGCATGAGGACGGGCCGGCACGGCAGCACAGCGGGTGGCCATAGCGGGTACGTTACCGGCAAGATAACTCGAGTCTCGCCGCATGCCGTTTGCCATTCCCGGGCCGCCGTTCGACAGCGGTTTTGCTCGCCAACGGCGACATTTCCTTGCCGTACGTAGAGAGGATGAGACCGGGACTCATTTGTGCGGCAGCCTCGCCGTCTCTGATCGCGCGACGGCGCCGATGTCGTCGCTAGGCCTTTTCCGATTCCCTTCAAAGCTAAAGTGAATGGCGATTCGAAATGAATTACCGATGCTCACAAGCCGCAATATTTTATTATCGTTGTTATAGCTCTTCGCAATAATTGTACACAAAAAAGAAAAATACGCTGATATGAACGGCGCCGTCGAGTGCGATGCGAGCACAGCCGAGCCGGTCGTCTCCCGTCGGTAGCCGTGCATTGCAGCTGAGCTGCAGGCGATGTTTTGGTCGCCGGTGGCGGAGGCGCGCAGCTTCGCGGTAGTCGATTGCCCGCTGATCGTGCTGCGGGCGGTCCGCCGGCCGAACTGCTGTCTACTTTGGACACCTCTCGCGCGGCAGACCTTCTACGGCCCTGGAGGCCGGTTCGCTGTCGGTATATTTGCCGCTACCGTGGACGTGCCTTAACCAGAAATGGACAGCGCGTTAAGGATGACGTATGTCAAGTGACATTTGGAGGAGCACTCGGCGAGGAGGAGAGACCAGCCGACGAGGAGAGTAGCGAAACGAGCGAGGGCCTAGGGATGGTCGATTAATTTTTTATTCGATTAACGATTAATCCGTCATCGTTTTTAGCCTTTAATCGATTAATCGCTCTCGATGCAGGGTTTTTCATCGATTAATCGATTAATCCAAAATTTTGCCGGGCACATCCAAGAAGGCTGAAACGCAGTTATCTACTTTTGTAGGGCCCTATTTTAATATTTGAGAGGTGGGACCAAGCCTGAAAGAGAAGTTTATAAACGTTTGATAAAGGTAACCTTTACCTTGTTAAAGACTAACTATAGTTGGCACTAGTGGCTTTTGACAAGATAAACAATATATGTTATAAAATGGCACTTAGTCCAGAATGAAAAAACTCGTCGGCCCTACCACTCCGTGAAGATGGTTAACCAGCGAAGCTGAAACGTGCCGCCCCGGTATTTATCACTGGGTTAATCCCTAGGGTTCATTAAAGTATTTCTCAATTATGAGGTTACACACACGTTCGGCTGCGACGGAGAGAACGTCACTGACGGTGTGCCCGCAGTTCGACGTTGTCGCTTGCGTCCGATGTCTCGAGTTTGCTGGGCGGCGTGGTTAGCAGCATTCGCCCGCCACTGCGGCTTGCGATTCTTCGAAATCATATTGCTTTAAAAATTAAATCTGTCCGTCACGTAAGACAATGAATGGCTCATACCCCCTTAAATGGCGCCGTAAACTCGCCCTCCCCATTACGACGACAGAAGTGAAATTCTACGCTGGAATTATTAGCGGCTACGCAGCCAGTTATGGAAGCAGACGATGACGACGAATGCGGGAGCAGTGGCACGAATGCATGCCGAGCACGAGCACGAGCGCAACCCGAGGGGTGCCAACGAGCCAGCTGCGGAACAAGATGAGGCTCGAGCGAATGCTGATGATTATATAGTTTTGTGTACACACGCGATTTCGCCTAGACATATACGATTTCGCCTATAGTAGGATACAACTTTAAAAAACAGCAGTTGGCAAAAAAGGCAGACGGACCGTGCGCTGTTCTGTTACACCGCCAGCCAATCACAGAAGCAAACAAAATCGTCGTCATGCGACGTTTTCAAAATGGCGCCATACTTGATACGACTGTACTTGTCGTACTTGTACTTTCCACTATAATTGTTGAGTGTAACGTACAAAATTACGCGTTTATAATTTTATTTTTGTGGTTACCGCCTTATTGAAGTAACAGGAAAACTTTGAAGTACGAACTATTTGCAGCCTCGCGGAGGAAGAGTGGCTGGCGGTTATGAGGGCGTGGGCGGGGCTTCACTGCAGACTTCACTTGCATCCGACTATAAACATATAAAGCTTCGCTTCAATAAGGTACATTGCACTAGTGAATCCCAGTACAGTACGGTTAAAGAAGAGTTATGAAAAATGATAAAAGTGAAAGGTAAAGTCCAACTGAAATATGCAAGAAATTGCAATGTACACAGGGGAAAAGAAAGTCAATGGTTTAGGATTTTAAACCACATAATATTTTCTACAGAGCGAAGGAATGTCAATTGGCTGGCATATTTGGGGGAAACCGACACCTACTTTGAATGGCCACACAACCAGCATGCGAGAATATAGAACTCCATCGTTATGTCTAAAACTCGTCATGGTTTAAGCCGGAACGCATGCTGTGAAACATTGTTAGTGGACTGGGACTGGCGCTACGATCAACTACTGGGCTACCTTGAATTGTGAGGGCATTTCAAGCCTCCGCGCCGCGTGGTGGCGTGTGCGATGAGGGGGGGGGGGGGGAGGGAGGGGGAACGCTCAGGTTGGCATCACTCTGGACTCGGAAAGACAGTCGACAGTCGCTCTACCCAAGCCGCATCGACACTGCTCGTGGGCCGCCATTTCAGTACGATTTCAAAATTGTCGTGCCACTCCTGTCGAATTCTCGAAAACGATTAATCGAACAGGGCTAATCGCTTAAGTCGAATAAATGATAGGTGGACATCGATGAAGATTATTCGTCTTGCGGGATACTTTTCATCGATTAATCTATTAATCATTCATCGATATTACCAACCCTACGAGGGCCGTGTTTCGATCATCAAACGCGTGTAGCTCCGCTATTACGGCACCATTTCGAAAAATTCTCGCGGCTACGTGTTCGTTGTAGACTCAAGCACAACTGCAACACCACAACTAAATTTCGACCTCTGGGTGGTTTAGGGGCCTTTTAACAACACCCTTAGCTCTCTGCGGAGTCGGTAACAATACTAACCGGAGTCTTGTGTTTCAGTATACACTGTAAACTCAAATAAGCCAAAAAGGGTATTCTAAGGGCTGCAACCTCCCTTGGGACTACGTGCCTGAACACCGTGCTCCCTTACAGCGGTGTAGAAATGATTAGCGTCCTCCAAATTGCTCCCTGGCGAAATGGGGATGAAATAAGGAGGGAAATCGAGCCTCAATTTTACATCTCTTTTAAAAGGGAGTTTACAAGAGACAAGCCTCCCTTTAGCGTAAATGGAGTTCTATTTCTTATTCGCTGTTTTATTTTATTTTACACATGCGTTGGAAGTAAACGAGCAATGGGGGGAGAGATGTATTGTTCAAGTTCTTCCTTTTTCTTCTGCGAAATTAGACATTTCTAGAAGCCAGTGAAATTCTTCAAAGCGATATAATAGCCGATTTGTTCGTCTCGCCGACTACAATGTCCTGCCGCGCTGCAAGATTGGCCCCGACATCTCACTTTGGAACCGGGACCATGCAGGACTTCCGTGGCTTTGGCCCAGAGTGTCCTCGCGTCTGTTCGTATCAACTAAAGGTGAAACTGAAGCCAAAGCCCGCGAAGCGCCACTGTCGTCGGCGCTGGTGATGGCACCCGTCTTGCTCTTCGTAGTTAAACCGCTTGCGCGTGTGTCGGTATTTGCGTTTACGAGAGCATTTGGGCGGCCATCGGAGAGTGTTTCGTGTACTGTGGCACCTTTATACCGCACAAAAGAATTAGGTGCACCGATTTGCAGCACGGCGGTGATCGGCCGTCGCGAAGCCATCGCCTATCTGTGGCGCGTTATCTGTGGTTCTCCGCACGGTTGCGTGATCGAGGCCTTCCTCATTACGCCACGATGTGCAAGCGGCTAGCGAAGCCTCACCCACAGTCTTGCCAAAGTGCGTACGGCGTCGACTGAACGTATTGCCGCTTGTCCTCTGTTTTACGCGGCTTTTTTATCTGCGGTGGTGAGTGTTCGCGTACGGCACGGAGCTAATGCGCTATGCGCCTAAAGTATAAACCGCATGCACGCGAACTTGCGCGCGTCAGCGACAAGCGACGCGATGCTAGCGACGAGACGAGCGACGACTTTGAGCGACGTCTCCGCGGTGTTGCCGATATGAGGGCAGCAAGTACTCGCCGAAACTGGCGTGACGCGTGCCTTATTAATTTGAGTTCATGTGGTTTAGCGTGAAGAGCAGCATAAATATTTCTAAAGGTTTTGCACTACGTTATTATCCTTGCACGTATCAAACTCTAGTCCTTTGCTCGTTCCGTGCGACAATCAGTACTACTTGACTGATGTATATCCAGCTCCGGCTTCGCGCTATTGGCTAGTCGCTTATAGCATTTCCGGGCGACGAGCGACGAATTCTAGATTTCTAGAACCGA
>NC_051157.2:194468926-194595355 GCF_013339745.2 Dermacentor silvarum | reverse complement strand
CTAAGGCTCGAGCCCCCCCCCCCCCCCCCCCCCCCGGAAATCCGAAGCTGCTCCCCCATTTCTCGCCAAAGTGGCATCACCATGTTGTGTTGCCCACATCATTTGCGGTTCTTTAGAGTTGCCTCAACGTTTCACAAAAAATTTATTGTGGCTGAAAGCTTACTGCATCATGCGACGTGCACGGCTTTAAATTCACACTTTCGCTTTATTTCTGCAAATCCTGACCATAGGATGACAAGCGCATTAGAAGCGCCAGCAGCGGCTACCTCATACGCTTTTTTTCTCACTTCAAACGTTTTTTTTTAATTTCGACTGTGAACCTAACACACATACAATATATTTAAATATATACACAGGAAATAAGTTTGTTACATTTTTAAAGAGAAGGATTTAGCCAAGCAACAATTTCTAATTGTAAGGATAGGTATGCCTGGAGAATGAATACGTTGCTCTATGTTCACCTCCGATTACCCCTGCTTTGCGCTAGCGTATTCCTACTTGCGCCTGCAAGTTGGAATACGCTTGGAATACAGGGAGATTGGAGATCGCAGGGGAGGCCGTCGTCCTGCAGTGGACATAAAATATAGACTGATGATGATGATGATGATGATGATGATGATGATGATCACTTCCCCGCCGCGGTGGCTCAGTCAGCTAAGGCGTTGCGCTGCTGCGCTGCTGAACACGAGATCGCGGGATCGATCCCGGCCGCGGCGGCCGTATTTCGAGGAGGCAAAATGCAAAAACGCCCGTGCGCTATGTTTTACTGCACGTTAAACAACCCAGGTGATCAAAATTAATCCGGAGCCTTCCACTACGGCGTGTCTCATAATCAGACTGGTTTTGGCACGTAAAACCCCCAAAAGAAGAATGTTCACCTCTCTTCAAATTGCTTTGCGTGCTTTTTTTGACCCTAAAAAGAAAAACCTGCATCAGTTTCAGTGGCCCCTTCAGCAGAGTCTTTTATCAGCGGCGTGTGAAATGCACATGAATGTTGTGTGTCTGAGTATTGCTATTGTTTCCAGTAGGCAATGCTAACGACTCACGAAAAAAAAAACCAAAAACTGTTCCAATAATTTACAACATTTATTAGGGATGGAACCATCCCCACATGCCTGGAGCGGTCATAAATAAAAATAATTTACTCAGTAACCGAAGTGAGGCTAAGCCGATTCACTCGCAATCAGAATCAATAGCCGCCATGCGCAGCAGCGCTTATACTCGCACAAAGCGTAAAAGAAAAAAAAAAAACAAGAGGCGCAGTGTCGCCCGAACGGCGAAGCATCGATTGCAATAGAAAATTAGTAGACTCTATAGAAGTAAGGATAGTAGTTTTATCGGCCGTATAAACTGCAAACATTTGCTTACTAACTGAATTATCAAGCATGTTGTCAGCGCGCCCAAGCAACATGAACACAACACACTCGATGACCTCTGACACTAACCGTCAAAACGCTGGCGTATGAAAGTGCGGCACCAGCAGCAGCAAGCAGTGATCTTCGTACTGTCTATCGCTTCAACGGAAACTGAGCGGCAAAACACAGCGCGTACAAAGGTATTAGCCGTCTGCGGATCGCTTTCAAGATACCGCGCTCAGATTACCGCCAAAATAAAGCGCGCGACCCGCGTATGTAGTACTCCCCAGGCGCACGGACAGCCGCAGTCACTACAACTAGTAGATACGCGCCGCGCTTTGTCCCCCCCCCCCCCTTTTTTATTGCGACAATTATATGGACACTTCAACCGGATTTCTGCCGTCGGCGTCGCCGTCGCCGTGAGGTTCCGTATAGATAAAATCTTCGCCGCGCGCCGTATGCCCCAGAGGCAGCGTGCGGGGACGCGCGCTAACACGGAGAGCGAACGCACTCAATCTCCCACGCGCAAGCAAGAAAGCGGAAAGCCAGCGCCGGAGGGAGCAGGGGGGCACTTCTCTGCCAACAACCGCGCTCGTCGCTCGTCCGCACAGTCTTATCTCTCCACGCGCAAGCAAGGAAGCGGGAAGCCAGCGCCGGAAAAGAGGGGGGGGGGGGGGGGGGGGGCGCCTTTACGCTGCCAACAACCGCGCTCGTCGTTCGTACGACCGCACCGTCTCTTATCTCCACACGGCTCTGACCTTTATGCGCATTCGCCGCTCAGTTTCCGTTGAAGCGATCGACCGCGCGTACCTCCGCCCCCTGCTGCGGTGTATATATCCGCTCACTGCCAGCGTTTTGACGGTCGTTGTCTGCAGTCATTCAGTGTGATCTATTCATGTTTGTTTGTGCGCGCTCACGCCACGCTTCTTCAATCAGTTAGTATAGTCGGGCCACATTTTCCAACGCACGCTACACATGAAATGCTGCCCGGGTCGGCAGTGCAGCGCTACAGGTGTGTCCCTTCGCACGCGTGCCCACGGGAAGGCTTCTCATCAACACCACCGTTTCACACGCGCCTTCTCGTGGTCATCGAGTCTCTCTTCATGTCGGTCTACTTACGCCGCAGCACACCTGCTTACTTAATCAGCTCATGTTTACTACAATTCATATTGCTACCAAAGCCGCTCACCTTACTTCGTATGACATTGCTGTGTTGCTATCGCATTCATCGCTTCGCCCTTAGGGCAACTGTGACATTTTTTTTTTTTTCAAAGCGCACGCTTTATCGATAAAAGTGACCGTGCGTTCAGACTTGTACTCTGCGCATGCGCCGCTGCCTTCTCCTTGAGCCTTGCAAGAACCCTAAGCTTAGCGCGCGGCCACTGCGCCGTCTATAGTGATGTTTTGTGAGCATTAGCAGGAGGCACCTTCGCGTTTGAGCAGTGAGAATCGAGATAGGTTGAACCAAGCGAAGCGTCATTGTGTCTGTTGTGGTTTTCATGCGCACAACTTTGGAAATGTAGGGGACTTTAAAAAGCTCGCTGGTTTTTTCAACGAGGTAGTACCATCGTGTCTGGCCCTTTGGATGCGCCTCACTCGTCCTCACTTGTGAAATTAAGCGAGTGCCTGCCCATGCGACAAGTTGACAACTGACGTCTGCGACCTGACGGTCCGAACAGGTGAGTGAAGTCTTCCATTATTAACGCATACTCGACGTCTTTAGTAGAGGTTCACTGTCGCAGTAAGCGTCGTCAGCACGAAAGCAATGTGAGTGCATACTTTGACTTGCGTTAACTATAATACTATACGCGCGCGATCGTACATGGTTCTTTATGGCAGCCTTGCGCGTCTGGCGGCGTCAAAGTCGGCTACCACGTCAGCAGGAGCGCAAGTGCCGCGCTTAAGCCACCCAGAGTGACCAAAAGTGGTCGGCGCTGACTGATTCGGAAAATTGTTCGACTCGTTCTAATGGAGGGGTGCGTCTTTATGAACATTGCGTGGCGGTAAGTTTTAAAAGGAAAAGTGGGAGCTATCGCATAGTTCTGAGCCGTTCTGTACCAGGACGGCAGTCTTACAGAGAGAGTGCTCCTACAATAAGCCATGTACGAGGTATTCAGTTGGCAAAACTTATCAGGCGCTAATACGAGTGGAGGAGGCAGTGAGGGAACCTTCAGGAACAAGTGAAAAGTGAACGTGCGTGGTTGATTGTGTAAGGCAACTACTGTGTTTATGTAAGGATCGTGTAGGCGCGGAATGCTTGAACGCGTAGAGAATCGGCCTTTGAGGATTATTCGTTCTCGCAAAATTGGTTCCCAGTTCCAGTTTATTATTCCAGTATTATTATGTCCAGATTTATTCCAGTTTTATTTCAGTATTATTTCCAGTTTTATTCCAGTTATTATTCCAGTTTAAGAAATTGAAAGAATAGCCTTTAAAAATAGCAACAGTTTGCTCAAGTGGCATAGATTGACAAGATGGCTTTGTATGTAGTTTGAATAATGTATTCCAAAATGTATGGTCATGCTACACAACGTATTCACAAACGTGCTAACAGCCACACAACTTATTTCTATTTTCACAACAGCCGTGATCTGCACCTTTGTGGTAGTTCTTTAACGTGTGACACTTTGTTCAGCGTCCTCATGCCGCTCCCGCGCGCGAAAAGTCATTCCTGTGTCAAATTATGAGCCCGAGCTGCTTCGCAGTGAAGCCAGCACACATTGCCATGACGAAAGTTAAAACGCGCATGCGAGACCCAGCAACTAAATTGGGTAGACACTCAGGCGTTTTCTAAAAAGCAAGCTGCGTATTCGCTTGGCGCATCGCTCATCGAAACAATTCGTTTTCGCGGCTCTCGGCAAAAGAAACGCGCTGACTGCGGTTTAATGTACCGCGGTGTCACGGCGCCTGTAAACAAAGTAACTGCACCGTCTGCACGCCTGTGAGAGATCTAATGGGGCAATCATGGCCCGGTGGCACTTTGAGGGACTAGGAACAGGAGATAGAGCGTGTTATCTTATGTCACCGTCGTGCGGCAGTGCGCTCAAAGAATTAAATAACATGACGTGTGGATGTAGTTCACAAATGTAGCGCCTCTATTCCCTTTTCCCGTCCCACAGAGTAGGTAGCCAACCAGATGCATTTCTGGTTAACATCCCTGCCTTTCTTCCTCTCATCCTCCTCCCTAGCGCCTGCATATTCTTTTTACATGAAAGTCTATCGCTTATATTTTTGTTTGATGGCAATAATAATGTAGCTGCAGAGATCACAAGTGTCTGGTTATTCGCGACCGATGATTATACTGTGATATTTTTGTTTGTGTTCGGCTTCTCTTTTATTTCAAAAAGAGAAAAGTTGACGGCGCAGTAACGATGACATCGCAAATTGGACAGCGCAAACAAAAATATCGCAGTATAGGGGGTGCATCATCGCACAGCACGATCAAACCGGACGTGCGCGCCTGCCAATGGTGATAACTGGACGGCGCGCCCTATACCTTCAGGCTTGTTATGCTTCGGCCACGCGCTCCGCTGTTCGCATTTCTTTTCAATCGTGATAGTACGTATGCCATGTGTATTCGCGTATAGCTTGTAGACAAATGGAGGTTGATCGTCCCATATTCGTTGCCACGTGAGGGTATAAAATTATTCGCATGCTGGTCGGCCCATATTCTGAAGAAATGTATTTCTAATTTCAAGAAGAGGCATACCTTTATTGCGGCGCGCACTAAATGATATCATGGGTAGCCGAAAATTTTACAGCTCATTGCCACAGGCGGCCGCCGTCATTCAGACTTGGCAAATCCCATTTTTTTGTGTGAAAATTGGGTTTTTTTACCGCAGGATAATTCTTCATGCTTCCAGACATGGTCAAGATTCTTTTGTCTTTTTAAAAATTGAGCAGGGTTCCTACGCGCTTGACCAACTGTGAATATGAATATTATACCACACTTTTTATGTTTATGCGAGCGTCTATTCAGAATGTTATTCATTTCCCTTGCAGACTGTTCAAAAGCATTGGAAAAATATCTGATCAGTAAACGGAAAGCCCCCGGTGAAGACTGCGGGGAAAGCCGTCCCTCATCCAGCAGTTTAGTCGCTGAAGCTCCACCGCGCGCTGATGACACTAGCACACCAAGCTCTGTGTGCACTGCAGAAGCCGGTCCTTCCAAAATTCGATCCCTCGGCGAGGTTTCTGATGCACCATCTACAGAAAAACAAGGGCGGCGCTTCCAGCCTACCTGGAAAAGTACCTACAAGTGATTATCTTACAATGTCCACAGTGACAAGGCGTTTTGCGAGACCTGTTGCACAGCATCAGAGATGAAACTGCCGCTCTCTAACACTTCCCAAGACAAGGATCCTTACCTTGCATTTGTGAAAAATGGTTTCTCAAACTGGAAAAAGGCAATTGAAAGATTTAAATCCCATGAGAGGTCTAATTTTCATAAGGAGGCATGTAATGCCGTCGTAGCTGCGAAAGGCAGCGCGAATGTGGCATATGCTTGCGCCAAGGGAAAGGCGAAAGAAATTGACGACGCCCGACAGGCTCTCCTAGCAACACTGTCGTCACTGCTGTACCTGTCAACCCAAGGCTTAGCAATACGTGGCCACGAAGACACAGAGAGTAATTTGAGGCAGCTGCTGGAACTCCGGGCTAATGATATTCCTTCATTGCGATCGTGGCTTTTAATACAAATGGATTTCTCACCAGATTTTAAACGAGATGGTGGAACTCATGGCACATGACATCCTTCGTTCACTCACAGACGAAGTTCGTGCGGCAGAGCACTACGCTGTCATTATGGACGAGACAGCAGACATTTCTGTCAAAGAACAACTTTCAGTTTGTTTTCGGGTGGTCACAGAAAGCTTGGAAGTAGAGGAGCTGTTTTGTGGGTTTTTAAACACGATGGACACCATAGCGACGAGCCTCTTTGCTATTGTGAAATACATTCTTTGTAGATTTAATCTGCCAATTGAAAAGTGCCGCGGGCAGTGTTTTGATGGTGCGGCAAACATGAGAGGAAAGCACCGAGGAGTACAAGCTCTCATGCAAGAACAGGAACCTCGCGCGCTATATGTACACTGCCTAGCGCACATCCTGAATTTGGTTTTGCATGATGTCGGCCAGAAAGTAGACATGTGCCGTGATTTTCTTTACGCCGTCACTGAACTGATAAACTTCGTGACCTGCTCTCCAAAGCGCGTTGCTTCTTTTCAAGAGATTCAGGTAGAAGATGATGTGAACTTGCGAAAATTCTGCCCGACAAGGTGGACGCTAAAGGCTTCATCACTGCGATCAGTTCTTTCAAATTATAGCAGTCTCATAACGTTCTTCTCTGAAACAGCATCCGAAGAGCGAACTGAGGCCGGTGCGAAAGCCAACGGATTTTTAAGGATGCTGTTCAAGTTTGAATCGTTTTTCATGTTGACGCTTCTGACAAAAGTGTTTTCACGAATGGAAGCACTGAATACCGCCTTACAAAAAAGAACGCTCAGGTTTGGCCAAGCGGAGAAAATGGTGAAATCCGTCACTGCAAGCGTCGCTGAAGCGAGGCAAAGTTTTCCCTTGGTTTGGGAGGAGGTGTTGGCAGAGGCAGGAAAATTAGGTGTTGAGGACCCGTGTGTTCCAGCTGCTAGGCCAAAGAAAACTCCACACCGCTATCAAGAAGGTCCCTCAGCTCACGTGTTCACATCAGCGGAGGACATGTACCGCCAGAGGTACTACGAAGTACTTTACACTGTACTGTCCTCGTTTAGCGACAGATATCCACCTGAGATGTGGTAGCATATGTCACACATTGAGCAGTTCGCCACAGGAATGCAAGACGAAGCATACATAACAAAGTTCTACGGTGACGACCTTGATTGAGGACGGCTGATTTTGCACAGAGACATGCTCATTGACATCGTAAGCCAACAAAAGTCGGCACCATTGCACACATTCGAGGACGTGGTGCAGTTGTTTTCGGGGGAGAAGTGCGAACACCTGCGAAACCTTTTGCCGGAAATGGCCAAGCTAGCAAAAATTGCGTTGACCATACCGGTCTCGTCAAGGACATCCGAGAGGTCCTTTTTTTGTCTTCGGCGACTGAAAACGTACCTGCCGTCGACGACTGGACAAGTCCGTTTGAACCATTTGGCCATTTTGCACACTCACAAAGGACTCTCCCGCAAAATCAATTTAAATAAAATTGCCGACGAATTCATTGCTAGAACAAGTGCCCGAATGAACACATTTTCCCTCAATGTGAAACCATCCCATCAGACAACGAAATGATGTATTTAATAGGAACGAGAAAGTTGCCAACTCACAAGTTAAAGCTAACCATTTGGCTAAGAAAACAAAGCAAAAAGTTATTTCCAGGAACGAAGACGGGGTGCATGATAGGGCAAGCAGGGTACGGCCTTTTAGGTACGCAAAGACGCTTCGTTGCGCTATTTCTAAAGCTTCCCTGTCTATGCTGTGCTTTTTCCTTATTAATATTTATTTGTCATATGCTGCATTAGCTGCTCAAAAACGCAATTTGCGCTCTTACTACTTCCTCTCGTGCCCTTTCCCACTGTTGTGATATCGTTGTGTCTTATTTATTTATTTGTTAATATGACTGTGTATTTCTGCGCCTGATAATTTATTACTCTATAATCATTTATTCCGCCGCCGGGAAATAAATGAAACCAGTGGCATAAGGCAAGCTTTGACAAGTAAATAAAGTATTGCGTCATGGAGTCACGTTGTTTTATGCTAATAATTGTAGTCATAAGTTGTGTACAGAAATTGTTATATATTGTGATGATGATATTTGGTGTTTTTGGCGCAAGGGCCAAATGTGGCCAAAGAGCGCCAAGACAATGAATGGTATGTTTGCCATGATCAGTGGGTTCCGATGGTAGGATGCTATGTGGTTGTAAAGGAGCCTAAGAGCAAATCGCGGTATATAAGCGTAAAACCTATATCGAATAGAAAAGGATGTAATGGGAGATATTGCCGTGATGGTAATGGAAAATGTTTTTTCCTCCGAGGCTCCAGTTCAGGGCACTGTAAGAGGACATGAAGTACACTGAGTGGCTCGCTACATTCATCACAGACAGGCGGATCGCCACCGGACAATAAGTAAGCATGTGTACTGTATGTGTGTCCTATCCTGAGTCTGCAAAGTGTAACCTGTGTGCGGCGTGTCTTCGATTCTGGTGGCCAATGAGCGAGATGAGGCTTGATAGTGTGTAATTTGTTGCCCGTTTCTCTGTCCCACAGACGTTGCCAGCAGGTCCTGACCTTTTTCTTAATAAAGGACTTTAGGTCCATTACAGGGACGGCTATGGGTGAAGTGGCAGCGTCTGTATGAACTGATGTGGCTAGCTTGTCAGCCAGCTCATTCCCTTCGATCTCGCGGTGCCCTGGCACCCAGCAGAGCTCAATTTGCTGCTTGGATACATACGCGGTGCAAATGGTGGAATAAAGAGTTATAATTATGGGGTTTCTGTGCCTACTTGGAGTGTTTAAACATTTCAACACGCTCAAAGAGTCAGTGTAAATGACTGCCTTGCGTATGTCTAGCTGTTTGATGTGTTTTAACCGCCGCCAGGATGGCGTAGGCCTCCGCTGTAAATATGCTTGTGTTTGGGTGTAGAACTCCTGCAGCCGAAAAGGATGGACCGACCGCCGCGTAAGACATGCCAGCGTGGGACTTTGAAGCGTCAGTAAAATATTCCGGGCAAGAGTATTTGTGCTGCAATTCGAGGAAATGCATACGGATATGTAGGACCGGCGCATGCTTTGTAACCTCAATGAAGGACAGATCACACTGAATCAGCTGCCACTGCCATGGTGGCAGCTGTACAGGAGGGGGCATGACATCGTGCTCGTGGAGTGACACATCCATTTCTTCGGCAAGACATCTTACTCGCAGTGCGTAGGGCTTTCTAACGGAAGGGTGGTTCTGAAAGGTTTGGACACTGAACAGATCATGTATGGTTGTGTAGGTAGGGTGCGAATTGTTTGAGTTCACTTTTAGGGAATATACAAAGGATAAGTACGTTCTCTGCAGATGGAGCGACCATTCATTTGATTCAGCGTAGAGGCTTTCTACGGGGCTTGTTCTGAAAGCACCCGTAGAAAGGCGGATGCCCAGATGGTGGACAGGGTCTAACATCTTCAAGGCGCTCGGCGTCGCGGAGTGATATATAATGGAACCATAGTCTATACGTGATCGAATGAGGCTCTTATATAGATTCAATAGACATCTTGTGTCACTACCCCACGTAGTGCGAGACAACACCTTAGAGATGCTCATTGTCTTCAGGCACTTGTTTCTTAAATACTTTAGATGTGCGATAAATGTTAACTTCGCATCTAGAATTACGCCTAGGAATTTGTGTTCAGTTTTTACAGGTAGACCCTCACCCTGTAGCTCGATGTTGGGATGAGGGTGCAGACCTCTCTTTCTGGAGAAGAGGACGCATGTGGACTTTTGTGGGTTAAGCCGAAACCCATTCTCGTCTGCCCACTTAGACA
Organism: Dermacentor silvarum; assembly: GCF_013339745.2. Taxonomy (NCBI): domain Eukaryota; kingdom Metazoa; phylum Arthropoda; class Arachnida; order Ixodida; family Ixodidae; genus Dermacentor; species Dermacentor silvarum. Next base: position 194,585,483 of record NC_051157.2, on the reverse strand, counting down.
GTTTGTTCAGACCAAGCTGAACCTGCCGCTCACAGATTGCAAGGTTACATGACGTGAACCCTATCTGTACATCGTCGACATATACTGAATAAAATATGTTGCGTGGGATGTACAGACGCAGAGAGTTCATTTTCACGATAAAGAGGGTGCAACTAAGCACACCACCCTGTGGTACTCCAGTTTCCTGCACATATGGTCTTGATAAGGCACTACCCACACGAACACGGAATCTGCGGTTTGGACAGATAACTTTCAATGATATTCAGCATAATGCCACGTATTCCAAAGTGTGCGAGGTCTTTTAGTATTCCGAATCGCCACGTGGTGTCGTATGCTTTTTCCATATCAAGGAAAACAGACAGGAAGAATTGCTTGTGGACCAAAAGCCTACACGAATCTGAGCCTCTAGGCATATCAGATGATCAGTGGTGGATCGGCCGTCGCGAAATCCACACTGGTATGGGTCAAGCAGCTTGTTGATTGTAGGAAATGTATCATACGGCGGTTTATCATCTTCTCGAAGACTTTGCAAATGCAGCTTGTTAGAGCTATGGGCCGATAACTGGATACGACGATGGATCCTTGCCCTGCTTCAGGATAGGAATCACTATGGCCTCTTTCCAGGCAGAGGGATCTTGCCGGAGGTCCATATACAGTTATACAGACAGAGAAGGGTTTTCTTCGTTTCGGAGGGTAGGTTCTTCAACATTTCATATAGTAAGCGGTCAGAGCCTGGGGCAGATTGGTTTGCAGCAGGCGAGTGATGCATGTAGTTCTGCTAGAGAGAAAGTAAGTTGTATGACTCGTTCCCGGTGCTGTTTCGGTCTAGTTTTTGTTTTTCTATTGCTGATTTGTATGTTGTAAATGCTGTAGAATAGTGCCGATGAACTGGACACATGTTCAAAATGTGCACCCAGATGGTTCGCTTGGTCCTCCAGGCTGTCTCCCTGCGTGTCTACCAGGGGAGGCGGATGTGTTTGTCGTCCTCTTACTCTATTGACCCGGTTCCAAACCTGGCCTCATCAGTGTATGAATTGATGCTTGATAAGAATGTTTGCCAGCTGTCTCTCCTGCTTGTCTGCGCGTTCTCCTACACTTGGGACTTGGTTTTCTAAAATTGAAAAGGTTTTCAGCAGTTAGGAGAATCGCGAAGCTGCCTCCATGCTTTGTTCTGCTGCCTACGCGCGTTCCGGCATTGTTCATTCCACCATGGACACGGCGTTTGCTAGAAAGTCCACTTGTTTGGGGGATACACTTAGAAGCTGCATCAATATCAAGTTAGAAAAATACTCGACGGCACCATCAATTTCGAGCGAAGACATGTCAGCCCACGAGATCGTACTGGTAAGTGTTTGGTATTTCTCCCACTGCGCCTTGCATCGACCTTCCACCGGGAAGCAGTGGTGGAGATTCGTGTTGTCTTGTTGCTCTCAGCAGTATTGGGAAATGGTTCGCTCCCGTAAGGGTTTTTTATAACTTCCCATTCCAAGTTCGGGTAATATGGATGGAGAAGCTATGCTGAGATCTATAGAAGAAAAAGTTTTGTTTGCAAGACAATAATATGTGGGTTCTTTTTTGTTTAGCAGACATGCACCGGATGAGGAAAAGAAAGCCTTCAATTAGACGGCCTCGAGCATCGATGCGAAAGTCGCCCCACAGTCCGCTTGTGTGCATTGAGATCCCCAAGAACAAGATAAGGTTCTGGCAATTCGTCTATTAGGCACTGGAATTCATGTTTGGGTAAGTGGTAATGTGGGGGTATGTAAAGTGAGCAAATGGTGACGACTTTGTTTAAGAGAACAAGTCGAACTGCAAGCCCCCCTGCTTCGAGGGGCGTTTGCAGCGGGTAAACGTTTGACACGCCTATGCTTTTCTGAATTATAATGGCAACACCGCCTGAAGATGCAAGAGCATCGTCGCGGTCTTTACGAAACGTAACATACTGTTGAAGAAAGTTTGCCATGTTCCGATGTTAAGTGAGTTTCCTGTACACACAGCACTTTTGGATTGTGGTTCGTGGAGAAGTTCTTGCACATCATCGAGGTTCCTAAGAATGCCTCGGACGTTCCACTGTATGATTTGTATATTCCATACCGAAGTAAATTGGTGCTGTGTGCACAAAAAAGGAAGTGTTGCCTTAGATTACAGAACCTATTCCAGGCCCTGTAACGCGGGATTTGTCCTTTCTGAAGCGGTCGAGGGAGCCTCGCCGCTCCTTAGGCGCTTGATGCGCCGTCGGGATGGGTGTAGGCCCATTGCCTCATGTGAGGCGCTGGACACACGCTCTTGTGAGCGAGAAATTTTCGCGAGAAGGTCTCGCGCGAAGGACGAGACCTTTGTGCCCACCAGCCCGGAGGTCGATAGGGCTGCCTGTGGGCCTGAGCTGCGCCGGATGTTGCCAGCGCCAGCAGAGGCCGGAGAGGTTGAGGCAGCCTTGACTGCACCCACCGTGGGAGCTGCTGGCGGCCCTGCGGGTTCGCTACTCATATCGCAGGCTGTCGCCGGCGGCTCTTGTGCTACCGGCAACCCTAGAGTAACCGGGCCTGTTGCTGGTTGGGTGGAGTAGGCTTAGATCCTTCCACCCCAGGGGCAGGAGCCACAAGCGACAGCTCGCTGCGCGCGGGCTGGGCAGGTGGCAGTGGCCGCTGCGACGCTGCCCCCCGACGCGCCGCATCAGCATAAGGTGTGCTGTGGAAAAGTGAGCACCTCTTACGGGCTTCCTTGAAAGAAATATTTTCTTTTACTTTTAGGGTGATTATGTCCTTTTCTTTTTTCCAGTCCGGGCAGGAACGTGAGTAGGATGCGTGGTCACCACTGCAGTTCACACAGTGAGGAGTGCCACTACAATTGTCAGAGGAGTGGCCCTGGACTCCACACCTTGCGCAAGTTATTTGACCACGACAGCTCTGCGAGCCATGGCCGAATCTTTGGCATTGAAAGCACCGTCTAGGGTTAGGGACATATCGTCGGACAGTTAACTTAATGTATCCTGTTTCGATTGTTTCAGGCAGAACGCTAGATCCAAATGTTAGCACAAGATGTTTTGTGGGGATTTCTTTGTTGTCCCGTCTGATGATGATACGTTTTACATTGGTGACGTTTTGATCTTTCCACCCTTCCAGGAGTTCTGCTTCTGATAATTCTAGGTCGGCTTCTGATACGACTCCGCGTGAGCTATTCATTGATCGGTGTGGTCATACAGAAATTGGTATGTTGCCGAAGGTCACAAGGTTGCCGAGTTTCTCGTACTGCTGTTTCTGAGGGACCTCAAGAAGAAGGTCTCCGCTAGCCATTTTGATCACTTTGTAACCTGACCCTAAAGCGTCGGTTAAAGATTTCGCAACAATGAATGGTGAAATTGATCTGGCCGGTTTTTGAGAGTTCTCACTGTGTACAACATGGTATTTTGGATAGTTATCTTTTGGTCGGTTGAAAGATAGGCAAAGTTCATCGGTGCGTCCCCTCTTTAGAGGATGACGATCAAGTATGCGGGGAAAAGCTGGTGTTCCTATAACGGTTTGTTTTATTTCGGCGGCAATGGCGGCCACCCACCACGGAGCCCAACTAGGGGACGCTGCAGCACTTAACGCGTAAGGCTGCAGGCGCCAACCGTACATTGCTACTATAACCTAATATATTATACCCAAGGGAGGGCACATACACAAGGTTAACCAAGCCGCCTGTGGAAAATTGGAAGTAACGGAAGAGAAGAGATGATAGGAGAGCAAAAGAAGGAGATAGGAAAGCAAAAGGTTAGAGAGGGGGACAGGAAAAGGCGACCACCGATTTCCCCCGGGTGGGTCAGTCCGGGGGTGCCGTCTACGTGAAGCAGAGGCCAAAGAGGTGTGTTGCCTCCGCCGAGGGGCCGTAAAGGTCCAACACCCGGCATCGGCTCAACCCCCAGGATCCCCTTTTCCCCGAACACGGCTAAGCCGCGCCGGTTAGACGCGGCAGGGTCCAACCCTCATGTGCTCGGGTCCGTGGTGTCGCAACCCACCAAACGCCTGCTTACGCAGACGCCCCTGCGGGTTTGTTATATATTGTGTATGTTTTATATATGTTATGTCTTATCTTTTCAACTGACGTTTAGTCAGGAAAATATTTCCTGACTGTGTCTTTGTAAATTAAAACTTTCACAAATCGTTACATGGCTGTTTTCATTTATGTGTAGTTGTGCGACTTATAGGCACAACACACATATCTCCCTAACGTAAATAACTTAATCGGCTTTTCGCATGGCTCATCCCAGAGACGGGAGTCTCTTTGTGGTACGAGGGGACTCAGGTTATAAAATTGAACTATATATATTGAAAGACGGACGACGACCAGGACAGGCAGCACTGGCAGACGCGTTTATTCCGCCAGCACGGCCCAGGCTCGAACACGAAGAAGAAAACAGGGATGATGATGCCTATGTACAAGTGAGAACGATGAAGCACGTTAAATGTGCTTACACTTATTTCCCCCCCTCGTGGAAGCGGCCAACCTGGCCGCATTCTAAAGATCAGCTGAACGGGGAATAAAGTGCTTCATGCGGGAGAAGTGAACAATTTCTGCACTACGACGACGGCGGTCCGCGACGTAGTGAAGTGGAGTGACTAGATAGTTCACTGCAGAAGTTTGTTGTAGGACTGTGTAGGGCCCAATGTACCGGTGAAGAAATTTCTCGCAAACTCCAGGGGTTCGAACCGGCGTCCATAGGAGGACGTGGTCTCCAGGATGGAAGGCGATGTCGCGGCGTTTACTATCGCAGCGACATTTTATTTCTTCTTGGGTAGCGGCGGTGTTGCAACGAGCAATTTCACGGCAATGCTCGACTCGAGCTGCAAACTCTTCTGGGAGGGAGGTGTTAGGCGAAGCAGGAGAGAAAAAGAATTCGGTGTCGAAGACGAAGGCGGCAGATCGTCCATACACGAGGAAGAAAGCGCTGTAACCGGTAGTTCGTTGTGTCGCACTAGTGTAAACGAATGTAACAAAAGGAAGGATGTTGTCCCAGTTTGTGTGGTCAGGACGTAAGTACATAGAAATCATTTCAGAGAGCGTTCGGTGGAAGCATTCAGTAAGGCCGTTGGTTTGCGGGTGATTTGTAGAAGTGGTTTTATGCTTCGTATTAGTCTCCCGCAAGACTTCCACAAGGACGTGGGACATGAAAGCTTTGGCCACGATCGGACAAAAGAATGAGAGGAGCACCATGGCGCAAGACTATGGATTGCAAGAAAAAGTCAGCAACCTCAGAAGCAGCACCAGATCGAAGAGGCGCAGTCTCGGCGTATCTTGTAAAGTGGTCTACCGCAGTGACGATCCAGCGGTGACCGGAAGGCGTCAACGGCAAGGGACCGTATAAGTCAATTCCAACGAACTCGAAAGGTTCGGTCGGACATGGCAGAGGCTGAAAAACACCGGCAGGAGGGGAGGTGGAGCGCTTACGGTGCTGACACAACGCACACGAGGCAACGTATTTGGCTACCGTTGTGGACAATCCAGGCCAGAAGCAGCGGTTTCTTGATGCGGTCGTAGGTCTTGTGGAAGCCCAAGTGGCCGGCGGCAACGTCATCATGAAATGCTTCTAAAACTCGAAGACGAAGGCAGCGAAGTATGACTGGGACCCACTTGTTACCCGTGGGATGATAAATATAAGGATGAAGCACCCCATCTTGAAGGCGAAATAGTCGAAGCTGGCGTCGCAAGCAGCTGTTGGGTGGTTTAGTTAGGCCTCGAAGGCGATCGATGAGAGTTCGACAGTAGGAGTCTGCGTGCTGAAGGGAAGTTAAATCGGAACGTGAAGAAAGCTGAGCTTGATCCAGTGACCTTAGCGTGAGCTGGTAGGAGGCAGGCGTTGCGTCAGAGCGACGTGGTAGAGACGGTGATTGCCCACGATCGATATAAGGGAAAAGCGGGCATCGAGACTGTGCGTCAGCATCATGATGACATTTGCCAGACCGGAACGTTATCGTGAAATCATATCCTTGTAAGCGCAGTATCCAGCGTCCCAGGCGTCCTGACATGTTCTTCATAGATGACAGCCAACACAGAGCATGATGGTCGGTGACGATGGTGAAGTGGCGACCGTAGAGATAAGGGCGAAACTTCTGAATGGACCAAACAATAGCCAGGCATTCCTGCTCTGTGATCGTGTAGTTCCGTTCAGATGGCGAGAGGGTCCGGCTAGCATACGCCACAACCTGCTCTTTAGACGCGGGACCCCGTTGCAGGAGCACTGCTCCGATGCCTTGTGCACTTGCGTCAGTGTGGAGTATAGTGGGCGCCCTCTCATCAAAATGGCGAAGCACCGGTCCGGAAGTGAGATGTTTCTTAAGGGCTTGAAATGCCGACTCACAGTCCTCGGACCATGTGAAAGAGGCGCCAGTGACCAGTAGCTTATGTAGAGGAGCTGCTATTGTAGCAAAATTGCATATAAAACGGCGAAAGTAAGAGGCCAGGGCGAGAAAGCTGCGTAATGTTTTTGATTCGATAGGCAAGGGAATTGAAGCACAGCAGCAATCTTCTCAGGGTCTGGTTGGATGCCGTCTTTGGAAACGACGTGACCCAGCACTTTGATGCTTCTGCTGGCGAATGTGCACTTTTTAGTATTAATCTGGAGGCCAGCATTCGAAAGGCATTAGAGGACTTCGTCTAATCTCTGCAGGTGTCGGCTGAAGCTGGAAAAAAAACAACGATGTCACCCAGATAACAGAGGCAGGTCTTCCATTTTAGGCCACGAAGAACAGTTTCGATCATACGCTCAAACGTGGCTGGAGCGTTGCACAGGCCAAATGGCATTACATTAAATTCATAAAGTCCGTCCGGCGTGGCGAAAGCGGTTTTCTCTTTGTCAGCCTCGTTCATGGGAATCTGCCAATATCCCGATCGCAGATCGAGGCTGGAAAAATATTCCGCTCCTTGTAGTGTATCTAAGTCGTCGTCAATTCGAGGCATGGGATACACATCCTTGGTTGTAATCTTATTGAGCGCTCGATAATCAACGCAAAAGCGAACGGAACCATCCTTTTTCTTCACGAGAACGACATGAGACGCCCAGGAACTGGATGAAGGTCGTATAATATTGCGTGCTAGCATGTCATCAACTTGTTCTTCAATGACCTTCCGTTCCGACGGCGAAACACGATATGGGCGACGGCGTATAATTGCAGAACCGTCTGTTTAGATGCGATGTGCAGCCACGGAAGTCTGGCCCAGTGCGGTGGCACAGCTATCAAAACAGGATTTATTCCGCCAGCACGGCCCAGGCTCGAACACGAAGAAGACAAACAGGGATGATGATGGATATGTACAAGTGAGAACGATGAAGTACGTTAAATGTGCTTACAATATATGTATATATATATATATATATATATATATATATATATATATATATATATATGACCAACCCGACCAGCTTAGGCAAGCTGGTCGGGCCCCAGCCCCCCCCCCCCCCCTGGGAAAATGAAAACTTTCCGCCTATGGCTGGGTTACTGGCGTGAGCATAATACCATCGTTTTCTGGCTACTTCACGTGCGATATCGAATACAGTCGGAAATGCAAAGGGCGAAGATTATGAGCTGAAAAGTCGTTGTTAGCTGGGCTTCCTGTTATGGTGATATCCGATGGCTAACAGCGCAACGGGACAAAAGATAAAAATAACGGACGACACGGGCGCTAACTTCCAACTGCATTGCGATTCACCGGCTGTGTCACGTGTTTTTTTTTTCGTATTTCACCCGTTGATGCGTCATTTGATGTATAATCAAATCATGCGCTATTGCAATTCGCATCCGTAGCCTTGAAGTAACTATGAGACGCCACCGACTCATAACAGCTGCAGCTGCAAAATCCGGATCCAGCACTTGTTCTCATCAGTGTCGTAGCCAGAAATCTTTTTCCCGGGAAGGGGGGGGGGACGTGCACGCACTTGATCGAGGACTAGAAGGGAGAGAAAAGAAACGGAAAGCCGGGTGGGTCGTACGCTAACAAAGAAATCCCCCTTGGGTACCCCAGTGGTTCCGATGACTTGCAGATTTCCTTTACGAGCACGTGATTGGCGATGTGTGCACACGTCTTTATATATACTTGTGATCCGTAAGTTTCTTTTGCGAGAAAAAGTAAGCGACGGTTCATCAAAGCACTTCTGACAACTTTTGAAGGTCTGCCGTTGATTTACATTCAGCAGAAGTAATTCACCTCAAAATGCCTAACGCTGATTTGGCTGGTTAAGGACTTGAAATAATGACGCACTGCAGCGTTAGACATTTCCTTAAAAATGCGTAATATTTCCAATGTTTTCTGTCTCGTTTCATTTGGCAGAATCAGGTTAGTGCTCGTTTTGCTTCTTTTTTTCCTGGGCTGAAATTAGCACGTACCTGTAGAAACGAAACATGTGAAGCTTGGGGACCACATTCAATTGATGACTTGATTTGCACACCCATGAGTAACTTTGATGACTACATAATCATCATCGTCACTGCCAATATATTTGATGTCAGATGCAGGATGAAGGCCTCAGAGATCGATCCAGTATTCTGTAACGCAGAATACGTAAGTATGTTTCTATTAAGTGCACGATATATATGTTTTATAATTCCACTGTTTATATTATTACAGTCAATGTAGCCGCTTGAGTAGAAAAGGAAGGAGTGCGAGCGGAGAAGACGAGAAAGAGAACGTTTTGCCCGTCGGAGGCTCGCCCTGAGGCCTGTTTAATAAACTACGTTTTTGTCGCCTCGTAAAAGTTTTGGTGGAAGGTGCTGGGTACTTGAAGTAACGACGGACCCGGAGCCATTTATTCTTCGCCGGAGTCATCGCCTCGCCGGACTACCACCTTCGCCTGTTAACATGGCCAACGAAGGAGACGCTCGGGGACCGGTGCCTGCCGCTGCGGGATCAATGCCTGCTGGCACGTGGCGCTACTACCGAGAACCTCGGATTTTGACCGGAAAAGCAGGTGAAGATGTAGAAGAGTGGCTGAGGCATTACAAACGGGCAAGCAAGTCCAACGACTGGGACACTACCGACCAACTAACCAACGTTGTCTTCGCTCTCACTGACACTGCCTCATGTGGTTTGAGAATCACGAAGAATTATTAACAATGTGGGAACGTTTCGTTCATGACCTGAAGGAATGCTTTGGCGACTCGGACGCAAAAAAGAAATGCGCAGAGCTCACCCTGGCACAGAGAGCACAGCTACTAGGTGAGACTTGCACTGCCTACATCGAAGAGATTTTGAAATTGTGCAAAGAAACCAACGCAAGACTGTCCGAGGAAGACAAGGTCGGGCATCTGCTCAAGGGCATAGCAGAGGATGTATACAATTTTCTGATTGGCAAGGACAATCTCGCTTCAGTATCTGATGTCATGAAGCACTGCCGTACGTTCGAGGCGCTGTATATGCGCCGAATAACGCCAAAGTTTGGCCGATTGGCCAATGTTACCACTGTGGCCAGTATCAATATGAGCTCTTCATTTGACTTGGCGTCGACCATAAGACAGACTGTCAGCGAGGAGCTGGACAGGCACAACGAGACAATACGTCGCCTGCTTGATGTCTCTGATGCCGCCTTTGCGCAAGCCCCGGCTACTTCTCCACCTTTCACTGGATGGCAACTCTCGGTCAACATCGCGGATTTATCAGAGTACCGACACGCACTGGCATTGAGAAGCCACTACTCTTCGGATACCCGATTTGAGCCTCGCTCTCCTTACGCATGTTCTTCTGGACGCCCCGCCCCACCACTGAAAATAACCCGCGTTACGACCCAGTCATTCGTCCTAGGCGTGCAGACGTGTCTGACAGTTCTGAAGACTACCGCAGAAGTCGTACGCTTCCGACATGCTACATCTGCGGCTACATTGACTGTAATATTTCTCCCCTCCTAGACAAAGCCCGCCGGGCAAGTCAGTTAAGTTCTCGGTGTGAAGGGCTTGAGACGAGCGACAGGCACAACCTCAGTCTTAGCGGAGCGCCGTCCAGTTGCGGTGAGACGCACCAGTCGATAATTTACTTCACTGAGCTAGTCATTGCAACAATAACGTACGGGCCAGTATAGTTGGCGAGAAGTTTCTGACACAGGCCACGTTTGCTCACCGGCCACCATAGATAGACTAGATCCCCCGGAGAATAGGGGACATCCCGATGGTGCCTGTCGTACCGTGCTTTCGACCGGTCTTGCGAAGCAAGAGTGCGTATGCAGGCCAAGCGTCGAGCTTCTTCAGCGAGACACAGAGTCTCGGCGATGGTGATATCGTCGTGGGTGGAGAAAGAAAATATGGTGTCCAGTGTGTGACACGGCGGACGAGCGTAGAGCAGGAACAACGGGCTGTAGCCAGTAGTCTCGTCCTTTGCTGTGTTAAAAGCGTATGTAATGAAGGGCAAAATGTCGTCCCAGTTTTTATGGTCAGATGCGACGTACGTGGAAAACATGTTCACTAGTGTGCGGTTGGTACGCTCAGCCCATTTGTGTGCGTGTGATACTGTGTCGAGTGGTGAAAGCTGGAAGCGCATAATCGACAAAGCTCTTCTACGACATCTACAGTAAACTGGCGGGCGCGGTCACTGATAATTACTCGAGGAGGGCCGTGACGGAGAATGATCGAATGGAGCAGAAAAAAAGGAAACTTGGCTGGCGGTGGCAGATGGCAAAGCAGCCGTCTCGCAGTACCGGGTCAGATGGTCGGCACATACGATGATCCAACGGTTCCCTTTCAATGAGCGGGGAAAGGGACCCATGAGATCAATTCCAACTTGCTCGAAAGGAGAGCTCGGAGGCGTCAGTGGTTGTAGGAAGCCGGCTGGCGTCGTAGTTAGGTGTTTGTAGCCCTGACACTGAGCGCAACTGGCCATATACATTTTATTCGACCGACGCATTCGGGGCCAGTAAAACCGTTCTTGGGCACGATGAAATGTACGCGCTGCTCCTAGATGTCCGGAGGTAGGATCGTCGTGCATAACCTGCAGAATAGTGAAGCGTAGCTTCTCCGGAACTACAAGAAGGAAGCGGGCACCAGTGGTTGCGAAATTCCTCTTGTAGAGGAGGCCATCACGAACACAATATCCTCGGCTTGTTGTGGAGTCATGCGCAGCGTTGAAAAGCGGCTCTAAGCTGAAGTCTTCTCGCTCCTCCTTCTCGAAGATTTCTTTATCAGGAAATGCAGGTACCAAAGAAGCAATCAAATGATCAAAGTTATCGGCATCACAAATTGTAGTGCTTAGCGGCATTCGCGAAAGGCAGTCAGCATCAGCGTGTTGGCGACCACTCTTATATGAGACTGTCAAGTTGTACTCCTGGAGACGTAGAGCCCAGCGCGCGAGTCGACCAGAGGGATCACGAAGATTGGCAAGCCAGCACAACGAATGATGATCTGTGACGATTGTCAATGGGCGTCCATACACGTACGAGCGAAAACGTTGCACAGCAAAAATGACCACAAGGCATTCTTGCTCCATAACCGTGTAATTGCGTTCAGGCTAATTTAATGTACGACTCGCATAAGCAATGACGTACTCGTTCCGGTCGCATCTCTGGACGTGGACTCCATCGACTCCCACGCCATTCGCATCAGGTGTGGATCTCTGCCGGTGCGGCTGGGTCAAAATGCCGAAGGATGGGACCCGTCATCAGTAAGAACTTCAGTTGATGAAAAGAAGCTTCGCACTCGTGAGTCCACTCAAAAACGGCATTCTTATGCAGAAGACAAGTCAGGGGATAGGCGACATCGGCAAAAGCAGGTATAAATCGGCGGCAATAAGAGCAGAGGCCTAGGAAACTACGAAGCTCTTTAGCAGACCGAGGAGATTTAAACACTTCAACAGCTGCTGCTTTTTTGTGGATCAGGCCTGATACCATCCTTATCTACAAGATGGCCAAGCACCAATGCTTGCCGCTCACCGGTGACATTTCCTAGAATTGAGTACAAGGCCGGCGTGTTCGATGCAGTCTAAAACGACTTCCAGGAGCATGTTGTGCTCTTCAAAAGTGCTTCCAAAGATGACAACGTCGTCTAGGTAACACATGCAAACATGCCATTAGAGGCCTCGAAGAATGGCGCCCATAAATCTTTCGAAAGTCGCGGGTGCGTTGCAAAGCCCAAATGGCATGACGTTGAACTCAAAAAGGTCACCCGGGGTTATAAAGGCCGTTTTTTTCTTGATCCGCCGGGTGCATTCGGATTTGCCAATACCCCGATCGCAAAACTAAAGAAGAAAAGTAGCATGCTGAATGAAGGCAATCCAATTCGTCAGCAATCCTTGAAAGAAGGTAAACGCCTTTCTTGCTAATGAAATTAAGACGGCGGTAGTCCACACAAAATCTCCAAGTGTTGTCTTTCTTTTTTACAAGTATAACTGGAGCAGCCCACGGACTGCATGATTCCTGAATTACTCCTTTCTGTAGCATTTCGTGAACCTGTTCGTCGATAACCTTGCACTATGACGGTGATACTGGATAGGGTTTCTGTCGTACAGGCTGCGCCGACCCTGTGTTAATTCTGTGCTTGGTTCGAGACGCAGGAATGGACGGCGCGAGACGCACGATTGGACGGCCCTGGGCGAAGTCGAAGATGCTTAAGTGCTTAGTGAGGACGTTCACTAATGTACGGCGCTCGTCCATGCTGATAGACTTGCTGATCATCGGCAGAATCTTTGAGTCTTCCGAGCAGACGCCAACTCGCGTATGTGGAGCATCTGCGAGCACGGCAACTGGCGTCGATCTGTGTTCTTTGAAGGAAGCAAGCTTCACGCCAGCAGGTACCACTGCGTTTTCGCCTGAAGGGTTGACAACCCATAATTTAGAGTGCCGCTGAGCAACAGACACAAGACAATGCGGTAGAAAAATATTCTTCTTCATGCACGGTAAATACGCCGGCTCCACTGTGACGTCGAAGACCATATGAGTGGTAGCAGCGCAGCCCACCGGCACACACACAGCTCAAAAAGCAGGCACGAGAGTGTCCTCACAGGCATGAAATGCGTCATCCCCGTTTGGAGTATCCTGCATGAGCTCGTAAGAAATGTCGTCACTTACAAACATCTCCCCTGTTCGGCAATCAACGGTGGCACCTGCACATTTGTAGGAAATCAATACCTAATACAACATGATGTGAGGAACGGGGGTGGATTGTAAATTCAGTCGTGAAAACTTCACCACCCAGTGACACTTGTGCAGTGCAAAAACCAACAGGCCGCAACGAATCCCCGCTCACGCCACAAAATGTTGCCACTTGGTTCCATTGAAGTACCACTTTGCGTCATAATACCCTTTGGAAAGCGAGACTCCATCACAGAAACAGCAGCACCTGTCTCCACTAACGCCAATACCATCAACGAGGACTTTCACTTTGTTCTTCAACATGAACACAGATGGAGGCATATGTTTCAGCGACCTCACCTCCATAATTTCCAGCGACGTCACCTCCATTGGCCGCGCTCTAGTTTTCATGCGGTGGTGATCCTGAACGACGCCGTGGCGAAGGAGACCGGTGCAATATAGGAACAGGAGGCGGCGTCACGCTACGGTCGGAGGCAGGCGAGCGGTTCCGGCAGTTTCCTTGCCAAAAGTCGCTGCTAGAAGGTGATTGCGCCATAGAAGGCCATTGGGTGTTGGGCGCTGGGCAGCAAGTTGATCGTACCGAGACCTTTGGCGATGAGGACAAAAACGGGATATGTGGCCAAGAACGCCGAAGATGTAGCATTTCGGAAGCGGACGGCTTCTGCGGTAGTCTTCAGAACTGTCAGGCACGTCTGCACGCCTAGGACGAATAACTGGGTCGTAACGCGGAGTATTGCCACCGGTGGGGCGTCCAGAAGAACGTGCGTAATGAAGGCGATGTTCAAATCGGGTATCTGAAGAGTAATGGCTTCTCGATGCCGGTGCGTGTCGGTGCTCTGATAAATCCGCGACGTTGACCGACGGTTGCCATACATTCAAAGGTTCAAATTAACTGACTTGCCCAGCGGGCTTCGTCTAGATCGGGGCGAAACATTACAGTTAATGTAGCCGCATGAGTAGAAGGGGAAGGAGTGTGAGCGGAGAAGACGAGAAAGAGAACGTTTTTGCCCGTCAGAAGGCTCGCCCTGAGGCCTGTTTAATAAACTCCGTTTTTCTCGCGTCGTAACAGTTTTGTATAGGCGTTTGCGCTGCAGACTATTTGTATTACAAGAGCGAGACTATAGAACAGATGAAGCCTATGAACCACGGCGGGGAATCGAGCGAGGCATCAGATCGCACGGAGCAACTATCTATAGAAGACATGTATTTTACGTTGTTCTCGATTTCTTAACAAATTTTTTTCGCTTTATCAAGACGACGACGAGGTCATCTTAACGAAGCCTTTGTGGACAGCCAAATAAATTATGCAAACGTGAGGCGATGCCATTAGGAATGTCACCCTACGAGCCCCAGAAACGCAGTCGCCGGTGATTTGAGGACTACCGAATAAGCAGAGCCCACGACGCTGAACGGAAAGCATAAGTATCGGCTCACGTGTTCAAAAAATTTAACCGACGATTACGATAGTGCTTAATGCGAGTTATGAGCGCAGCGGTTTAGTAGCTTTGAATTCGCGATATACTGTTGCAAATAATTTGAATATGATATACTGTTGCAAATAATTTGAATATGATTGACAGGGTGCTCTTGGCGGCGGCGGTGAGCCTCTGCTTGAGGATCTCGTTTAGCAGCAGCGGTAGAGGAAGCACTTCCACCAGTTCCGTCGCGCATTGTTCAGAAAGAAAGCACGAACACGGGAATTCCTGCCGCCGCGCAGCGCATTCTCTTGCGGTGGCGCAGGCAAAGTAGCGCATGCGCAGTATGTCAGAATTCCACGCCAGCGCTGTGTCTTCATGCGGTATTGGTGAACAGGCTCGCTCCATATCTAGTCGCCGTCGTGGAGCACGTCTCCCGCAGCAATTCGCTTTCCTCTTCCCCCTTTCGCCATACTCTCCTCCTCCGCTTTCGCCTTATGCTTCCGTTGCATCCTCCTCCGCTTTCCTCCTGGTGCTCTCTTCGCTCTCGGCGATTTTCATCGCCCGCTGTGCTCCGCGTTCGCCCTTTCATCCTTCGCTGTGCTGGTTTGCTCAGTTACGCTGAGGGACACCGACGGGCATCGCCGGAATGGGCGCCTAAGAACTGCGCTCTCAAACTTTCACACGCCAATACTGTGCTCTGCCCCGACCGGTGTCAAAGCCGCCAACTACGCTGTCTTGCAGGGCGCCTTGAAATGTCCCTTTCAGGAGCGTACGGCGCTCCACGCAGGTGAGTAAAGGTGAGCATCCTCGCATCCGACCACTGCCTGAACAACGTACTCGTTTCGTCAGAGCAAATTACATAGCAGTTATATTATGTTGACAGTTGAATAAGCTAAGGTAACAATTAGTGGTGATAACGAGATTTACTGACGGCAAGCGGCAGGCGAAAAACCAGTTCAGTCGCCAGAGAGCAACGGTCTCAACGCCAAGAGCTCGTGATCTGCGTTCGCGCCCTACAACTATGAGAGCGCCCCACTACTGCTTGCTCCCTGTTCTTCTTCTTCACTACAATAACCCCGGCGGCGAAGGGGAGCCATCCTGGCGACTCAAGGGGACGCAAGGATGAGAGGGTCGTGATGCGGCTTGAGGCGGCTGACGTGGACCGTGTCGCGACCGAGACGGCGCTTGTCCGAGGAGGGGTTGACCGGCTCAATGACATAAGTGACGGGAGACCTGCGCTCGATGACGCGGTATGGCCCGTGGTACTTAGCAGCAAACTTGGGGGTGAGGCCAGGAGAATTGAAAGGTATGCGGAGCCAGACGAGGGATCCAACGGCAAAACTCAGCACATGCTCATCGGTGTCGCGGCGATCTTTCTGGAGGGCGTGGCTGTCGGACGTGAACGAGCGGGCCAGCTGACGACACTCCTCGGCATGCTGGGCGACGTCAGAAATTGCACTGAATTCGGAGGCGTCCGGGCGGTACGGTAAAATTGTGTCAAGCGTGGAGGATGGTTCACGGCCATATAAAAGAAAGAATGGTGAAAAGCCCGTCGTAGACTGTGTCGCGGTGTTATACGCATAAGTCACGAAGGGGAGAACGACGTCCCAATTGGAATGATCAGAATCAATGTACATCGACAGCATGTCACCGAGCGTGCGGTTGAAACGTTCCGTGAGCCCATTCGTTTGAGGATGGTAAGCAGTTGATGTGCGATGAAGAATACGACAAGAGCGGAGCAACTCTTGTATCACGTTGGACAAAAACACACGGCCTCTGTCGCTCAGCAGTTCCCGTGGGGCTCCATGACGGAGTATGAAATGGCGCAATATGAAGGAAGCGACGTCACGAGCACCAGCCGCAGGGAGTGGAGCGGTTTCTGCGTATCGCGTCAGATGGTCCACCGCGACAATTATCCAGCGATTGCCAGCAACAGAGCACGGAAGTGGTCCATAAAGGTCGATTCCAATGCGTTCAAAAGGGCGGGCAGGACATGGTAAAGGCTGCAGCTGACCGGGTGTATGGTTAAACGTCTTTCGTTGTTGACATGCGGAACAAGACCGTATATATTTACGGACAAATGTGTACATCCCACGCCAGTAGTAGCATTGGCGGAGCCGTTGATACGTTTTCAGCCCGCCAGCATGGGCATGTTGCGGATCAGCATGGAAGTATGCACACACATCGGCTCGCAAGTGCTTGGGTATGACCAGCAGCTATTTACGTCCGTCCTCCAGGTAGTTGCGGCGGTACAAAGTGAATCGCGTATTGCGAAATGCTTGGCTTGTCGACGAAGGGCACGGGGTTGGCTAGCGGGTGAAGAGGCGCAGAGAAATTTCAAGAGGGACGCGATCCATGGGTCCTTGCGCTGTTCCGAAGGCATGTCGGTGATGGTCAGAGCGTCCAGGGAAAAGTCTACCGCTGAAGGAGGCCCTGCTTCGGATTTGACGGGTGAACGAGAGAGCGCATCCGCAGTCAGAATGCTTGCGCCCGGATCGGTAAACGACGCGAATGTCGAATTCTTGAATACGAAGAGCCCATCGACCGAGACGACCAGAGGGATCTTTGACGGAAGCCAGCCAGCAGAGGGCATGATGGTCGGTTACAACGTCGAAAGGCCTGCCGTACAAATAGGGGCGGAATTTTCCTAACGCCCATACAATCGCGAGGCACTCTTTTTCGGTGACCGAGTAATTCGCTTCCGCCTTGGTGAGGGCGCGGCTTGCATAGGCCACAACATACCCAGGGAAGCCGGGCTTGCGTTGCGCGAGAACTGCACCAAGACCGATACCACTGGCGTCAGTATGTATTTCGGTTGGCGCAGCAGGGTCATAATGGCGTAGCACGGGGGGGCGAAGTAAGTAGGCGGCGCAGTGTCGCAAATGCGTCGTCGCAGGCCGGTGTCCAGTGGGAAAGGTCGCTGGGGCCGGCGAGAAGCTTCGTAAGCGGAGCGATGATGGAGGCGAAATTTCGGACGAAGCGACGAAAATAGGAGGCCAAGCCGACAAAGCTTCGAAGTTCTTTGAGGGTAAAAGGCTTCGGAAACTCGGCAACAGCACTTAGTTTTTCCGGGTCAGGGAGAATGCCATCTTTGGAGACGACGTGGCCGAGGATGGTTAGCCGGCGAGCCCCAAAGTGACATTTCTTCAGGTTGAGTTGAAGGCGTGCGTTTGTAAGGCAGCGGAGAATTGTGCGTAAACGAGAGAGATGTGTAGCGAAATCGGGAGAGAACACGACGACGTCATCCAGATAGCACAGACATATCTTCCATTTCAGACCGCGTAAAATGCCGTCCATCATCCGTTCGAATGTTGCGGGGGCATTACAAAGTCCGAAAGGCATCACGGTAAATTCATACAGGCCATCCGGTGTGACGAACGCCGTCTTCGGACGATCACACGCCGCCATAGGGACCTGCCAATATCCCGATCGCAAGTCGAGGGAAGAAAAAAATTCGGCACCTTGAAGGCAATCGAGGGCGTCGTCTATTCGAGGAAGAGGATAGACGTCTTTGCGAGTAATCTTGTTGAGGCGTCGGTAGTCCACACAGAATCTAATAGAGCCATCTTTCTTTTTGACCAGTACAACAGGAGAGGACCAGGGGCTGCAAGAAGGCGTAATGACTCCGCGCTGAAGCATGTCGTCAACCTGCTCCGTAATGACACGACGTTCCGCAGGTGACACACGGTAGGGGCGCTGTCGCAAAGGAGCGTGAGGCCCAGTGTCAATCGTGTGAACAACCGCATTAGTTCGGCCTAGGGACGCTTGCGGTAAGTCAAACGAAGTGCGGAACTCGTGTAGAAGGGCAAGAAGCTGCGTCCGTGCAGCCGGATCGAGGTCGCTGTCGATGGAACGGTGAAAAGATTCCGAGAGCACGGCGTCGGACGCAAGGTGAGGGGTCAGGGCGTTCAGCGGATGCTGAGTCTCAGGCACAGAGGGGTCAAGGGGTACGATAACAGCAGCGTCTACAGGCTGAACGTGGCCGAGCGTTTCATTTCGGTACAAAGTCAGAGGGCCTGAATTGGGGTTGCAAACAAGTAGTCCGGTATTGTCCTGATGAAGCGCGAGGATGGCAAAAGGCAGTGACGTATTGTGGCGGCGACGAAACAAGTCAGATGGCGTGAACAGAACGGTGGCGTCGGAAAGGGCGGCACAGGAAACGGGAACAATGACGGCACTCTGAGGTGGCAGGTCAATATCGGCGGTGACGACAAGCTTTCTATCCCCAGGACCGGCCACATGGGTGGAAGGCGTCTCGGGAAACACAGCGAACTCTACCTGAGCACGAGCGCAGTCGATAACCGCGTGGTTACGGGACAAAAAATCCCACCCGAGGATCAGGTCATGGGAACACGAGGCCAGCACAAGGAACTCAACGCTGTAGATCACGTCTTGTATGAGCACCCTGGCCGTACATGCTGCAACGGGTTGAATATATTGTGCGCTCGCAGTACGGAGAGAAAATCCTGAAGGTGGCGTCGTCACTTTACGGATAGAACGGCAAAACGTATGGCTCATTACAGAAATAGCGGCGCCTGTGTCCACAAGCGCAAGAGTTCGTACACCGTCAACAAACACTTCAATAACATTGGCGGGGGACAATCGAGGACTTAGACAGGTTGACGACGGCGCAGCTCGTGCCTCAGAAGCTGCGGTAGTCAGTTTTCCGCCTCACCAGTATTGTACCGACGACGCATAGGCGAAAGAGAACGGCGGCGCGGTGAGGGGGACCGACGAGCAGCAAAAGGTTGGGCATCGGAAGTGGGCTGGTGATCACGGGCGCATGTTTCAGGCTCTCGTTCTGGCTGCGTGCGATAGGGAGGTCGGAAGGAGTAGTCTGGATATCTCGGCGTACTCATGGTCGCCGAGAAGCGTCGGCGACACAATCGCGCAACATGACCCGGAATTCCGCAAGCATAGCAGATCGGGCGGTTGTCTGCAGTGCGCCAAGGATTTGCGTACTGTGGCTGCGCCCCGAAAAGCACCGTCGCTGGTGGTCGAATTGGTGGTTGAGGGGTTAGTACTGGTTGAGGACATGGCTTCATGACGGCATCCGCATACGTCAGAGGCGCGGCAACAGGAGCCGGAGGAGCAGCAGACGGCACCACAAATGATAGCGGCGCGGTGACACCAGTCGGCTGAAAGGCAGACGGCAAAGCCTCGGTGACCTGCTCCTGTATCACCTGTCGGATGGTTGGAGTCAGCCTAGGCGTAGGCACTTGCGTGGTCGGAAAAAATGAAAGCTGTCGAGCAACTTCCTCACGCACAAGCTCCTTAATCTGTGACAGGAGCGCCGTGTGGTCGCCGCCGATGGTCAACGCAGCGAGGGAATCGTCTGTTGACGTCTGCCGCCGAGCTAGGACGCGCTGCTTACGTAGTTCGTCGAAGCTCTGGCACAAGGTCACGAGTTCAGACACGGTGCGTGGATCCTTGGCCAGCAACATCTGAAAGGCGTCGTCGTCTATGCCTTTCATGATGTGCTTTATCCTGTCTTGCTCAATCATAGAAGGATTCACGCGCTTGCACAAGTCAATGACGTCTTCAATATAGCTCGTGAAGTTCTAGCCCTGCTGCTGCGCACATCCGCGTAGACGCTGTTCAGCGCGAAGCTTGCGCACTGCGGGGCGACCGAACACTTCCGCGAAGCTCGTCTTGAAAGCCGTCCAATTGGCGAAGTCTGACTCATGGTTACGAAACCAGAGGTTTGCCACGTGTGTTAGATAGAACAGGACGCTGCGTAGTTTTGTAGCGTCGTCCCACTTGTTGTGCGCGCTCACCCTTTCAAACGACGTTAGCCAATCTTCTACGTCATAGTCATCGGTGCCGCTAAAGAAAGCGGGATCGCGCTGACGCAGCGCGCTTGACACGATGACCGATGGAGCTTGGGCCGCGTCTTGCTGGGTGGCGTCATCAGGCATTGTCGGAGCAGTGGTGGGCAACGTCCGGCTTCGGAGTTCCAGGTTTGAAGGGGGTACCCAGCACCTCCACCAATTTGATAAAGAGATTTACTGACGGCAAGCGGCAGGCGAAAAACCAGTTCAGTCGCCAGAGAGCAACGGTCTCAACGCCAAGAGCTCGTGATCTGCGCTCGCGCCCTACAACTATGAGAGCGCCCCACTACTGCTTGCTCCCTGTTCTTCTTCTTCACTACAGTGGCAATACCGTTCAGCACACTGAATATAGGCTCACTCAGGTCGTTGAGATTGACTTTCCGAATTTGAAAGGGCGGGGGGGGGGGGGGTCAGCTTAGACACAAGGACGCCCTAATATGCGCACTAGTTTATTCTCCCCATTACCAGATCTTCATTTTTTGGGCGATTTGATGGGATGCACTATCCTGAAATACAAGATTCCATTTAGTATGTTTCACATATTTTCTTCCTGTGCATAGCAAAAAAACAAAAAAATATCGCGAGCAGAGCCCGGAACCGACGCAACTGCTACGGACAGGTGGTTTTGAAATTGGTGTATTCTTTTGGTTTTGTCTTGGTTCTTGCACAGCAAGCATAGCGGTCTTACGAACCACTTCCAAACATCGCACCCCTAGAAATCCAGACGCCTACCCGGGGGAGTGCTTGTACCCATCGGTGATGGTGCAATGCTTCAGTACCGGTATTTTACCCCAGCCCAAGCCACTTTCATTATTCAACACCATTCACGCACATTCTCTTTCGGTACAACACGATGTATCATGTTTCTTTCTTGAGTTGGTCAGAGTACCTTAAAAAACAGTTATAATGGTCGCCGCTAAAGGGATTAGCTTCGGCCCAGCATCGCACTTGACCTATTGTTTCAATTGCTTTCCATAAGCTGTCATCACAGCAAACGCAGCATTAACCTCTCTCCGAGATGCGAGAGCATGCCCTAGACCTCGAAGGCCAAGCTGGAATACACAGAGTGCGATTTTGATAAAACAGACGGAAGTACTACTCAATGAGGTGACGTCTTTAACCATGGGATTAACGATCGGAACGTATTTCCTCCGATTTACGTCAGTGGCGATTGTTTTCGGGAACAAATATTCTCTTAGGTGGCTTTGCGTATTTAGTCAAATCGGCATAGTGAGAAAGCTTTGGGTCCTTAGTCTGTAACGCACACATCTGCTCAATTCCGGCTCCTTTCTGGTCGAGAGAGAGAGAGAGAGAATAAACTTTAATAAAAAGAGCACGTGAGCGTAGGTAGCTCCCCCGCTCTGCAGTGGGTGGTCCCCTCAGTCCAGGAGTCCAGCGGCCTTAGCTGCCCTTCTCGCTCGGTTGACCAGGTTGAGCTGGTCCGTCGAGTCAGAGCTGGACAGCGCTGCCTTTCTGGTCGAAGCACGCTGCTTGGCGAGCTCATTAGAGATGTTATGTAGGATGCGTTTAATCTGTAAGTGTCCACCTAGATGACGGTGCATTTAGGCTACTTTAGAAATGCTGACTGGCTCGGCTGGATTCCTGGCGAGAACTCGGCTTACTTGCCACTCGGTCTTACAGCTCCCGCGAGTAAGCGGCGGCCGAAATAGACAGTCCACTCGGTGGACATTTAGAGCATAACCTCCTTGTTTAGTTGCATAATGTCATCGTTTTCTGAATACTTTATGTGCGATATCGAACATAGGTGGATTTGTAAAGCGCGAAGATTGTGAGCTGATAATTGGTAGTGAGCTGGGCTTCCTCTTATGATGATATCACATGGATAACAGCGCAATGGAACAAAAGATTAGAAGAATGAACGACCCGAGCGCTAACTTCGAACTTGAGTTGCCATTCAGCGGCCGTGTCGTGTGTTTTCTTCGTATTTGTCCTGCTAATGCGCAATTTCACGTATTATGAAATCATGAGTTATTGCAAACCGTATCCGCAGCCTTGTAGTTACTATGAGACGTCACCGTGTCAGAACAACGGCAGGTGCAAAATGCAGATTCAGCAATTGTTCTCATCAGTGTCGTAGATAGAAATGTTTTTCGGGGAGGGAGGTGCGGGAGGGGGTGCGGGGGCATGCACGCACTTGACCTGGGACTGGGAGAGTGAGTGGAGAAAGGAAAAGCCGAGTAGGTCGCATACTAACACAGAATTCCCTTTTGGGTACGGCAGTGGTTCTCATGACTTGAAGATTTCCCTTATAAGCACTTTATTGACCTTGTGTGCACACGTCTTTATATTATGGGGTCGCCGGCTGCATGGCAGCACCACAGTGCGGCCATCATCATCGGAGCTGGGCTCATGCGCCCAAGCCACGCGCAGCGAACTTTTGGCGGAGCGGCGATCAGGAAGCTTGCTCTCAATCGGTCTGGGAATTGGACAGTAAAGGTTGTCCTTTGCATGTCTCCCTCACTCTGTCTCGTCTCTGATAGCCTCAGCTGTCCACTGGCTCCGAGCCCACATATGGCGCTCCTCACGTGGGGCCAGCTGGTGTTTCTCGGAGATAGGCATCAGGGCTTTTGGTTTGTTAGCTAGTTTTCTTTGACATTTCGACGGTAGCGGTTGTGGTATCTTTCAGTAGTTAGGTTACCACGCATTGTGTGGCGTTATTTGTATCTTTTGCCTCTTCTTTGCCTGGTTTGTTTTGTCTGCTTTTACATGGAGACGCGCTCTTCGGCACGCAAGGCAGTCTCGGAAGACGAAAAGCAACCCAGAGTCTAGACTGTGGCGGGATCTGGTGCCGGTGAAGCCGGTGATCCACAAGACGCAATGGCCTCGTTGCCTTTTGGGTCAGATCGCCGCGTTGTGCCAGACTTTAACGGCTCGGTTCGAGGATTTGACAGCCGCGACGCGCACGGATCACGAGTGCGCCCAGCCCGTTGCACTGACGAAGCTGACGTTGGACGTTCCAACATTTAGCGACCACAAAGCCGGGAAATTAGTCAATGATTTTCTAGGGTGGTTCGGCCCTTTAAAGGACGGTTGCGGGTGTCTCGGAGCTTGACTTGCATGAATATGAGTCCTGCCCGTTGCTCTTCGAGGCACCGCGGCCAAGTGCCTGCGCCTGCCGCCTCCCTTCCTGTCCTGGGACCAATTCGTCGCTGCCTTCCGAGCGGAGTTCCTGCCGGTAGACTACGAGTACCGCATCCGACGCGAACTGGACGCTCGAACGCAACACCCAGATGACGGTTTGCGCGCACTTGTTCGGGACTATTTCGACGCGCTGATCCCAGCGCTACCGAGTCCACTAAGGTCTCGCATGTTTTGCGACGATGCCATCCTCGCTTCAAGCCATATCTCTTTGGCCGTTCATTTTCCTCCCTTGAGGAACTTACTGGCTTCGCCCAGCACATCATGGACGGGCTCTTTTTGGAGCAGAACTATGCTCCGCCACCACCGGTTGACGTTGCCCTCGAGTCAGCATGTGCCTGGAGAGAGACAAATACTGGGACAGTACCACAGTACTCTCCTGCTACAGTTGTGGTCAGCATGGACACTACCGGTATGAGTGTCCAATGCTGCCCTCGACTCGGAATGTTTCCACCCAGGAAAACGGATGTGGCCCGCGGTGGTAACGAGCTTCCCAGCACCGCCCACGGCCGAAATGACCTATGGTGAGCAAACTGACCTTCTTTCCGTCTGCCGCGTAGAACGTAGTAGCTGTGCTAGCTCTTCTCCTGTACCTCATATCCTGGTATCTGCTTTAGGCACGGAAATATCCGCTGTACGCGGATATTTCCCTGCCTAAAACATATACAGGCAGGCAGAATAAGCATGTAAGCAGAATAAGCTAAACGAATGCAGGCAGAATAAGCTAAACGAAAGTCCGCCGTTACTGTGTGCATTCACCCTATTTCATTCTCTGGTTCGTGTCATCTGTTTTGGCACGAGCCTTCAGTTTAATGCCAACAATATTTATCACAAGTACCAGCATTATTTGACTAAGAAGCGCTATGCTTTTTGTCCTCTTGTTCATTCTGCCCACGGTCATTACCCAATAATGCGCGTTAAATTGACTTGAGCCTGCAAAGTATATTCATTAGGTGTTTTTCTGGTGCACTTTCATTTACCTGTAAGCGTACTTCTATCTCTCATTCATGGATGTAGGATGTTGGACGCTATTATAGGACCAACTCGGGGATCTTTACTTTGGACATACCATGGTTCCACTCATTAACAGAACAGTTTTGAGCTGCGCTGCCACACTATGGGAAGAGGAGACTCACCTCATCATTCTTAAGCATTTTTAAGGCCACAGTGCAGTGCGCCTGAGAATTAAGCTGCTATCAGAATAAAAAGGGTGCCTATTGGCTGTCATGAGAATATTCTGAACAGAAATTTTCACAATTATATCAGCACTAGTTATGTGATTGAATACAGCCAATCAGAACGAACTGGTGGCAAATTTTTTCAAGTCAATCTGCCGGCAGAATATTTGCTCCCTATGTTATATTAGCCGCAATGTCTTGGTCAGTGTGCTACACTTTTCTTTGACACAAATTTACTACCCAGCCAGATAACATATTGTCAAAACATCAATTTTAGTCTGATACACATGGACACTTCTTTATTTTATCATATTCTGAAAATGGTACCCACGCCCAGCTTAGATTAGCATCATCAGCTTAACGTATGCACGCAGTTGAGTTGCTGCACGTGAGAAAAAAATAATTCCGAAACTAATAGTAATGAGTACAGCAAAAACTTATTTGTACTTACGTATTGATTGTGTAAGTTGTGTTGTTCATTTTATGCCCACAGTAACATGTAAACACAAATTGTATGCGTACATTGTGTTTACATGCATGTGTGTGAGTAAAATAGCACAATTTCTAATATCAAGACATGTCACTACAACTTCACCCCATGAAAGATGCTCTATAGGGTACTCAGGTGGTCTTAGTTAAATTTTATCACGTGATACAGCTACATTTCTTCATCATCATCATCATCATCATAATCAGCCTATATTTTATGTCCACTGAAGGACGAAGGCCTCTCCCTGCGATCTCCAATTACCCCTGTCTTGCGCTAGCGTATTCCAATTTGCGCCTGCAAATTTCCTAACTTCATCATCCCATCTGGTTTTCTGCCGACCTCGACTGCACTTCCCTTCTCTTGGTATCCATTCTGTAACCCTAATGGTCCACCGGTTATCCATCATACGCATTACATGGCCTGCCCAGCTCCATTTCTTCCGCCCAATGTCAACTAGAATATCGGCTATCCCCGTTTGTTCTCTGATCCACACCGCTCTCTTCCTGTCTCTTAACGTTAGTCCTAAGATTTTCGTTCCATCGCTGTTTGTGCGGTCCTTAACTTGTTCTTAACTTAACATTTCTTACCTGTATGTAAACCAGTTTATGAACTGTGTCTGCTGCATGTGAGCATGCATATTTTAGGCCAAGGACAGTACCTGAGGCTGCAGCTTTTTATTTATCCTTTGCCATCACTTGTTAGAGGGGTTTTGTTAATTATGCCGTCTAAACAACTCGTATAAAGTTCTGTGTTTATGTACCAGCACTGAAATACTGGACACAGCTACACTACTTTGTACACTAGTGAGAGAATTCCACAGTTCATCGTTCTGTCACATGTTGTTCTTCAATCATAAATGGGGACTGTATTTTGTGTCGTGAGTTCTAGGCTCATTTTGCCTTCGGAATTTCGATGAAATGAAATCTGTCTCTTCAACATTGAATTTAGTGGAAAGCCGCCACTGGACCAATATCTCCAAGACCATGCTTGGAGATATTGGTCCAGTGGTCCAGTATTCCTGCATGCTTTTGGCCAATCAGATTGCATGCCGAAACAATGTGTGATACATAACTTCAGCTACACCAATAATCACACAGCTGAAGCTGCTACGTATAGTTAAGTCATTGATATAGGCGGAGGAAGATGTACTTACGCAACTGTCACTCATAACTTGAAATGGGAATGACCCCAACCTTCGTGAGATTATCAGATCGCAACAATATGACAGCACAAGGGAGAACTAAGCTGTGCAATAGTGCCAACATCTCAGTTGGCTTGTCGTGGTGCTCTTGCCTGCTGGTTTTTTATTTATATTTAAAAGCCTTTCTACGCTATAAATTTACAGCTTTCATAACAGTTACTGCACTAATGAAGGCACTGCACACTTACTGCTACTGAAGGAGGTATCTGTACATGTAGAGCAGAGAGAATTTATACAGGTAAATATACGTCAAAGTATTTTCACATTAGAAGACATTCCACCGGCACTGAATGCACATTCAGAAGATGCAATAAGTGCCATGTGAGGAAGGTGGAGACGTGTGGTGCCGAAAACCTGCTTGCCTTTTGAATATTGACGTCAAGAAAAATTCCAGTCTGTACTTATGTCTTCTGTGTCGGAAGGTAGAGCATCAAAGTAGAGGTGCAAAACGGGTGTTGTATGTAGTACTCCATTGCATACGTGCTACTCAAGTTGCACGAAACACAGCTATCAATGTGCACAGCATTGGACAAGTGACCATGTGTATGTCTGACACATTAAAAATCTCTTGCAATGATCATTCTGAGCTCTAAATGTGAAATGCCTGCTGTTTTCAGCTACAAATAGTGCATATATGTATGCACAACAAAGAGCTGATGTGACAAAAAATTCCGTACACCTGAGTGTTATATTGCTTTTCGTGCAGTGCTATCGTGCATTTCATGGTGTCACAGCTAACCTAATACAGTTTGGAATTTACAGATTGCCTCACATGTTTACAGCTAAAAACCACTCAGGAAACCTCAGGAAACTACTTGCATTATGACTGAGAAGTCGCAACACGTGTATTTCTGTGGTGCTCTTCCTGTTCAATGATGTGGTTTTGTACTATAAATTTAAAATGTCATAGCAGCAAAGCTGACCATCCACCCTCACATTTCAAACGCTTTTTTGAATGCTGGGAGTTATGGTGATAAGCACATTCTGCCAGCAAATCTGCACCACCTTAATTTAAGCGCGATGGAGAGGGTTGTTTGTGCATAGCCAAGTTGTTTGGTGTGCCTGCAGGAATACAGCAGCGCCTGGTGGCACCGTATAGTTCAGGCGTAACAGTGAACAACTAGTAAAAACAATTTACTGATACTAAGCTGACCCATTTGTAGGAGCATTATATTACCTAAGCCACATGCAAAATTGTTTTAAAAAATGTAATAAAGCACTGTAGTAAAGCCTGTGCAATGGTGAGCAATGCAACAAGGAATGAAGGATTACTTGTGATGTGCCGATTTGAATAGTACATGTGAACGCATACCCGATTCACCAGTATTGTTTTCTTCCGGAACAATTTTGTTTGGTACAAACGCTCAGCCACTGTGGCCTCCTGGCTGCAAATTTCAGTGATCTCTTTCACGGTGCTCATGGGGGTACGATTCATTTGGCTACTTGAATAGTGAATAGATAGATAATGGCGCACACCAATCTTGCAGCTTTATGAGCACGTCGCGCATTATTCACAAAGATGAACCAAAAGAACTATTCGTTGGTTTGTTATGAAAATAAAAAAGGGCAATGAATGTTTCCTCACTTTTTTTGCGGACCTGTCGTCCGCCATATGAGCCTTCGTTTCATTGTCATGTGCATGTTGAAGCAGCTACTAATTAAGAAAGACAAAAACAAAACCACTTACTACATCAACCTTTTCACCGCACGAGCGATCACTGAGCTCACTGTGAAGCTAAGTCACTTAATAATCTTGGTTTGCTGTCAAGCAAAATACAGGTACTGGCTAGCTGTTTGTTACGGTATATATTTTTTCATTTTCCTAAAATCTGGCTGTACATCAGCTAGATAGGTTGTTGCTACATAAATACATAGACAACGTGTAGCCCATGCACAACTCACTAAAATAACCTGAGTAGAGCTCACGATAGTTCTCTCATCATGTGCATCCTGTGTGACAGGATGAACTTATTTTACATATATAGAGTGATTGAAATAGAACACGCATGTATGATGCTGACAGTATCAAATGGTCTCAAGTCTATTATGTTTGGTTGCTGCCATGGCTGGGAGAGGGAGCATGCCTATTATTGTACTGCTTAATTTTTGTTCACTTTGGTAATGTGTTTTACATTGTGTCAATGCTGAATTATGTATAATTGCAGTATAATAGTTAATGAAAAGTCGGATGAGCTAGCCCGCAAAGGACACGTTCACATAAAATTTATAGAAGTGTTTTTCAATAAATGTGAGGCCTCAGCTATGGCGAAAAGATATGTACTCAATGAATGGCGTAGAAGTTCGTCTTCAACTTCAGGTAATTGCAAGTTTTTTTAACATCAACACAGAACTCCAATCAAGGCTACCATAATGTCTTCCACGGCATCTGGAGGCAATTGCAAGTTTTTTTAAACATCAACACAGAACTCCAATCAAGGCTACCATAATGTCTTCCACGGCATCTGGAGACCGTGTTTCACCGGCTTCGACTGAATGTTGCATACATGAACAGTCTTCTTTTTCGCAATGGCCAGAGCACAAATCCATGTTGTGACAACTGTGGCACCGTGCAATCTCTAGAAGACATCTTGCTTGAGTGCCCAGCTTATAGAGACCAGCGACATCGATATAACATGAACATGTATAAGCTCGACGATGGCCCCTTGACATTGACATGGATGTTGGGTTCCTGGCCTTGCCCATCAAAACAGCACAAAATCCTGGACTTATTGCTTTAATGTATTGAAGTTTGCTGTCTAAACCAAGACTCACGCACATCGTCTTATAAAGACTCTGATCTTACTTTCTTTTGCATTCGCCGTCTACCTTCATCACCTCGAACACTTACTCTACTGCTGATAACATGACAGGAGCTGCATTTTTTTTTCGTTTTTCTTCTGCTTACCCTTTTTATAGGGCCGCACTTCTCCTTCGTCCCATTCGCTGCAGAGTAGCATGTAGGCGAAAATATGCTTTCTGAGCACACTGCATTTTTAATAAAGAGCTTTCTCTCTCTCTAAGTAGTAAAGGGGCAACAGATTGGCCACCCAGGTTGACAAGAAAGAATGTAATTATTTGATTTCACTCGAAGTAAGTTGTCTTATCAGCAATATAAATTATTATTCGCTTTCAAATAAATATTCTGCTTGGAAACATCTCATGATTATATGCCTGCATAAGGTGACCACTATACGTACATGTTGCTTTTATGCCAGTCATAATGAATTGTACGCACTTGCTGCTTCACCTTCAATTCCTTGCTGTGTCAAGTTAAGCACTTATGCAAAACCTCTTTACACACGGTGAGAAATTCATTCATGACTGAGCACATCTTCTAAGGTTTTATTTTGTTTGCAAAGCTTACACGTGCAAGTATTCGATTTCTAAGAGGCACGTTTAATGCCGCACTTCGTCTTTGGTGGTTTTATATATGCAAAAAAATATAAAAGCATCTCATGCCATCCAAGTCCTTTAAGCACACTCTTAAAATTTGCAGAGTGAAAAAAAACAAAAAGCATGAACAAGTAAATGCAAGCACATCAGGAAGGTGTACTCACACGCGTGCTGAATAGTAAGGAGGGCTGTCTTGTCGACCTACACAGCTGTATTCCGCGACGTGAACATACGACACGCGTATGTTCCGTGTTCTTGCAAACTGTCAGTAGCACTACAGAAACGGCGCCATCGAACCGAATGCGGGGATTTCTGTCGAATCGCTCGGCGATACTATCGCTTTCGCGTAACGTAGGTAGAACGCGGCACTTTGAATGATTCGAGAGGTTTTGCTCAACTCGCTAAGCAGCGCGCAGTGGCAGTGATCATCGTAGAATACGTCCCATGCTGCGACATGAGGCGATTGCATTACATTTTTAAAAGGTGGCGCAGATAGGATGATTGTGCGGTGTTTCGAACAAGGATGACGGCGCCAATGCAACACATGCGGCTGCAGAACAGAATGCGACATCCTAGAGTCGCATTTTCACCGTGACGGGGAAACTTGAAGTAGTATCTGCAAAAATATGCCAGTGTCGTTTGCGGTCAAAGGTAGTTTCGAACAAGGATGCCGGCGCGAATGCAACAGATGCGGCTGCGGTACAGAATGTGACAGCCTAGAGTCACATTTTCAGCGTGTTGACGCGGAAACTTGAAGTCGCATCTGGAAAAATATGCCAGCGTCGTCTGCTGTCAACCTCAAACACTTTGCTCCGCCGAATGGTTGCCAGCTGTCAACAGACCGCGTACTCCAATCAGAGTGCGCGTGCAATCCGCTCGTGCAGATGCAGCGCACACCGACTTTTTCGACACGATCCGATTTTTTAGCCTTCCGCCCCGGTCCGCAAGAGGGCGGAGGCGTACGGAGCCGACGGGCGGATTGAGCGAGTATAGGCCCTAAATAATAGCACTGCGGCTCGTTGAGGACAACCGCTTTTGGATTACGCTTAGCACGTTGTAGGCACCAAAATCGGAAGTCCTGGCGTCTACGTTAACATCCAAATTGATATTTGAACTGTGCGCCACGATGACATTTCGAAGGCGGAGCGTTGTGTTCACACACACACCACCGTAGCTTGCACAGTGCAAGGCATTTAAGAAGGAACGGGAGCACAGCGGAGACCATGTTTGATTGCCAATAACTCCACTTCTACTTAACGTTTTCGAGTATTTTTTGCGGCGAAGTATTTCTGAAATAGCCTATTGTCACTTCAAATGCCTTTCACCACTTCCATAAAAAGTGGTTCAGGGCCATTTTAAGGTTACGCCTAACATTTTTCGTCCCATCGCTCTTTGCGCGGTCATTAACTTCTTCTTGAGCTTCTTTATTACCCTCCACATTTCTGCCCCATGTGTTAGCACCAGGCGCGGATCCAGGGGGGATGTCCGGATGTCCTGACCCCCCCCTCAGATTTCTGCATCGCCCCCCCCCCCCCCTGCTGACACGGGGACGGCCCTGTCGCAAAAAAATATGGCCACCAGCATTTTTCAAAAGTATTTTTCGCGAATACCAGTGGTAGCAGCCATGTAGAAGTAAAGCTAGCTCGCTCACAAGCTTAGTTATATTCCGTAGGGGTGTGGTGTCGCGAAGTTGCCGTAGTTATTGTTTCTCATGAACACCTTGGACCTCCTGGCGCCGGCCGTGCCTTACTGGTCCCGTCGGTGGCGTCGAATGAACGAGGGGACGTCCTTTTTGCCAAGCACGCCGATGTCCGCGCGAGCGCCTTCGCGCCTGATCAACTTAGTTCCCCATTGGGGTGTCATCGGTTGCCTCATTTGCTGTCATCGGTTCCGCGACCAACCTGCTTAATGAAAGAGATCTCTCGCTGAAGTGTTCATATATATATATAACAACTAACAGCCTAACTAAGAACTACGCATAGACAACTTTTTTTTTTAACTGTAGCACTCATTGTGATCACAGTTACACGTTGACAATATCCAGTACGAGCACAGTACCGTTCGTACGCTACAAGTTTTTCATTGTAACTTCGCAGTTTTATTGTCGTACATTAAGCATAGGAGGCTCAAGCCCACCGGATCCGTTTATCTGAGTGGGCGTTCTCGCGGAGCGGGGCGAAGCCTCGAGCATGGGCTGCGAAATGGGGGAGCGTGACGTCAGCGGCCAACGCCAGCGCGCGGGCCTAGGATGGCGTCGCGTGGTTAGAGAAATGGGAGCAGATGCGCGCCTTGTGTAAAAGGATGACGTCGCGTGGGAAACAAAACATGAAGACGCTGGCTCGCGCTCACGGCTACTACGCTACATCGTTCTTCTTGTAGGTGGCGTCGTGAGTCTTCACACGCGGTGATTCGCATATCGTAAACAACTAGCGTAGTGGTTGCCGCGTTGAAACGAAGGTGTCTCAGCCGAACACAAAGAATCTTCTTAAGGAAATCAAGGTGTCCCAACAGAACTCCAAAGCCGGACCCGTGCTTACGCATTTATAACGAACCTGCGACAGACCATCCCAAATTTTATTTTAAGAAACAATACAGGCTGATATACCGGGTGTTCAAAATTAAGCTTTATGGTTTTCTTAAAATTAGGCACTGGGAGGCACGTGAAGACCACCTGCGCAAATAAGTTGTGTGGCCAGGGGGACACAAAGTGAGATAATTATCGCTGTCAGCAACCGAATTAACTAAAATTGAATAATTAACTTTTTATTGACTGCAGTAAGTGTGTATGTTTGTATTCAAAAGTTAGAGGCAGTCGTGTTTCTGCACAGTTTCACTTGGAAGAATTCGTCTAGCATGTCTATGCTCCGATATATCCAACTCCAAATTTTAATTGTCGTTCGCATGATTACGCATGCAAGAGAGTGAGGATCAGCGCAAAGCTCCTCCCTGATGTGACGCGGCTGTTGGGTGCAGCGTTTAGTCTGACAACGCGGCGGAGGCATTGGCAAAGATAATAACTGCCCCCCTTCCCCTCACGGCTGGCGAAAAAAAAAAATCGAAGAACCCGTAACCGCTGTCGTAACACGCGACCGCGCAGCCTGTAAAGATGGCGGCAGCTGCCATGCCGAGATAATGGCGCGAGCGGAGAAGCCGGAGGCCAGTGCGCGTGCGTAATGGTGACTAGACGACCGGGCATGGTCCTTGTTTGGGCTACGCAAATAAAGTGACTGCTGATTTACAAGTATTGTAAGCTTTATTGAAATCAAAAGCAACAACTGCACCATCAACAGCAGAAACCTTTTTAGCTATGCTAACGAATATTTCATACTGCCGCTTTAACTTTGGTGTTGTCATGCACAAATGTCATGACAACACTTCACCCATCAAGATGTCAATGCCCTAAAAATGTCCAAAATGCCTCCCTTCCACAGCAACGCAAAGCATAAACCGCTCTCGCGTCGAGTCGATAACTCTGCGCAGTGCAATTGAAATTTGGAGTCGGATATCTCGGAGCACGAACACGCTAGAATAATTCTTCCGACTGATACTGTGTAGAAACACGACAGCCTCTAGGTTTTCAATACTGTGAGCGCATTTTGCGCATATCGTCGTCGTCATCTGTACAAACGACTCATCATCTTGTGTGAGCGCTATTTGTGCATATCGTCGTCGTCATCTGTACATACGACACATCATCATCTTTTGTCTCGTGCGGTGCTTCGTCTCTGACTCGGGCGACTGCTCGGAAATAAAGGCATCGCATCGGTCAACGTCTCACAAGTGGTGGAGGTGCTGGGTAGGTGAAGGAGAGCGACCAGAGGAGGTTGTGTACGGTCCGGGAACGGAGGAATCTGGTCCAGGTGTCCTGTCTCGCTCAAAGTTGGCGTAGCCGCGCCTGTCACCTGGGTGACGCCCGGGAACGTAGTAATCCAACCTAGGTGCGCTGTCTCGCTCAAAGGTAGCATAGCCCCGTCGTTCATCCTGCTGACGCCGACGGCAGTAGCGAGAAATGTGGCCGCGAATACCGCAGTAGAAACAAACCGGGCGCGACGACCGCCACGGAGAGTAGTACGGCTGCGCCGGTATGTGTCGTCAGTGTTTCGCCTGCCACATCTTCCGCGTATTGTACGCCCGCAGAAGGCCACACTGGTGCTATTAAGGCCACCTTGAGTGCAGATCTCAATCCGGCCCAGACCAATGCACTCCTCACCATTTTAATGAAGCATGAAGCTTGTTTTGACGTTTCTTCGCGAGGCCTGGGTCAGACCACTGTAACTACTCATCGAATTGAAACAGACGGCTCTCGCATCATTCGCCGTCGCCCGTACCGTGTGTCACCTTCGGAGCGAAAAGTTATAGAAGAACAAGTGAACGACATGCTGACACGCAACATTATAAGGCCTTCAGCAAGCCCTTGGTCTTCTCCTGTTGTGCTTGTTAAAAAAAAAAGGATGGTTCTGTGCGCTTTTGCATCGATTATAGGGCGCTCAACAAAATTACCCGTAAGGATGTTTATCCAATGCCTCGTATTGACGATGCTTTGGATACCTTACAAGGTGCCGAGTATTTCTCGAGCCTCGACTTGCGCTCCGGATATTGGCAGATTCCCATGCATGAGCCAGATAAAGAAAAGACTGCGTTTGCTACACCTGATGGCGTTTTTGAATTTAACGTGATGCCTTTTGGATTGTGCAATGCACCAGCTACGTTTGAACGTATGATAGATACAGTACTCCGTGGCTTAAAATGGAAGACCTGCCTTTGTTACTTGGACGACATTGTCATCTTTTCGTCGAGTTTCTCCCAGCACCTACAACGTCTAGACCAAGTTCTCGCGTGTCTAGCAAAAGCTGGTCTCCAACTCAATACTAAAAAGTGTCGCTTTGCAAGCCGAAGCATTAAAGTATTGGGCCACGTCGTCAGTAAGCATGGCATCCAGCCTGATCCCGATAAAATCGCTGCAGTACTGCAATTTCCGCCACCAACCGCTCTTAAAGAACTCCGCAGCTTTCTAGGACTGGCGTCCTACTTCCGCCGCTTTGTCCGTGACTTCGCCACCATCGCCGCTCCTCTACACAAACTTCTGACTTCGAGCGCGTCCTTTGTGTGGTCGAACGACTGTGAAGCCGCCTTCCAGACCCTCAAACGAGTTCTCACGTCAGGGCCCGTGCTCCGTCATTTCGATGCAACGGCCCCGACTATTCTACACACTGATGCCAGTGGGCATGGAATTGGCGCTGTCCTGCTGCAGCGGAATCAGAAGTCCGAAGAGCAAGTCGTGGCTTATACAAGTCGTGCTCTTTCTCCTGCTGAGCGCAACTACACGATTACAGAACAGGAATGCCTCGCCATCGTGTGGTCAATACAAAAATTTCGTCCCTATCTCTACGGCCGCCATTTCACAGTTGTGACCGACCATCATGCTCTCTGTTGGTTGTCGTCCCTGAAAAACTTGTCTGGACGCCTCGGCCGTTGGGTACTGCGCTTACAGGAATATGACTTCACTGTCACGTATAAGTCCGGCAAACAACATCAAGATGCCGACGCTTTGTCGCGCTGCCCGCTGTCCCCAAACGCCCATGCTTCACCTTCGGTATGCACGTCACCATCTAGCCACACGTCTCAGCGCACGCCCAGTAGCCCGGGACAGTCAGTTGCCTCAGTTGACTTTCTCCCGTCTACTGACCTCGTCTCACTCCAACGTACTGACCCATACTGCCGTACGCTGATCGACCGACTTACTGGCTTGGCACGACCCCCCAACAGTCGCTTAAGACGACAACTTTCGCGTTTTAAGCTTCAAGGTGGAGCGTTATTTCGATCAATCTACCATCCTTCCGGTAACCGGTGGGTGCCAGTAATACCTCGCTCACTTCGACTCCAAGTATTGGAAGCATTTCGCGACGACGCGACGGCTGGCCACTTGGGCTTTCATAAGACCTACGACCGCATCAAAACGCGTTGTTTCTGGCCGGGCCTTTCCACCTCAGTCGACAAATACGTTGGCTCCTGCGCATCATGCCAACACAGAAAACGCTCGACATCCCTTCCAGCCGGTCCTCTGCAGCCTCTACCATGCCCGTACACCCCCTTCGAAATTGTGGGCATAGACTTGTATAGACCCCTCCCACTCACGCCCGCTGGTCACCGCTGGATCGTTACCGCAGTGGATCATCTAACGCGCTACGCTGAGACAGCGGCTCTTCGCTCTGGTACTGCCTCCGAAGTCGCCGAGTTTTTCGTGCACGGAATCGTTTTGCGCCACGGCGCACCTCGTGTCCTCCTGAGTGACCGTGGCAAGACGTTCCTATCGCATGTCCTCCGTGAAGTCCTTCAGGCCTCGGACACCATCCATAAGACCACATCATCGTACCATCCGCAAACAAATGGTCTTACGGAGCGTTTTCATCGAACTTTGTCTGACATGATGTCAATGTATGTTCGACCCGATCACACCAACTGGAACACCATCCTACCTTTTGTGACGTTTGCGTATAATACTGCCGTCCAACGTACAACCAATTACAGTCCCTTCTTCCTGGTGTACGGTCGTGCGCCGTCTTTCGTCTTGGACACTACACTCCTTTCAGCACCTGCTGCTCCATCCGCGTCTCTTCCTGAGGAATTTGCCGCTCGCCTCTCCCGGTGCCGTGAACTTGCCCGCGCCAACACCGCTATACCATTCAGGACAAAAGGAAAATTCGCTATGATGCGACGCGTCGCGTTGCTTCGTTCCGCCCAGGCGACGAAGTTCTTTTGTGGAGACCTGTTCGCGCACCGGGGCTCTGTGAAAAATTTCTCCACAGATATCTCGGCCCCTACACCGTTTTGCAACGAACTTCGGCCGTTAACTACAGCGTCACTCCTGTCAGCTCAGCTACTGACCGCCGCCGCCGCACTACGGAAATCGTTCACGTATCTCGCCTGAAACCCTACATTCGCCGTACCTACCCTTTCTAGTTTGCGGTCTTGCTGACCGCTTTCCTGAAGGGGGGAAGTTAGTGTGAGCGCATTTTGCGCATATCGTCGTCGTCATCTCCACAAACGACTCATCATCTTGTGTGAGCGCTATTTGTGCAAATCGTCGTCGTCATCTGTACATACGACTCATCATCATCTTTTGTCTCGTGCGGTGCTTCGTCTCTGACTCGGGCGACTGCTCGGAAATAAAGGCATCGCATTGGTCAACGTCTCACAATACAAACATACCCACTTACTGCAGTCGACAAAAATAATTGTTCAATTTTAGTTAATTGGGCTGCTCACAGCGATAATTATCATCTCACTTTGTGCCCCCCTGGCCACATAACTTATTTGCACAGGTGATCTTCGCGTGCCTCCCAGTGCCTAATTTTAAGAAAACCATAAAGCTTAGTTTTGAACAACCTGCATGATCAGGCACAGCCGCCAAGCACATGGCTGTATTGGGTAACGTCCTTTTCCTATAAGCACGGAGAAACCGTACCTGGCTTCGCTACAGGTCTTCTTCCTCTTTCTGGGGTTTTACGTGCCAAAACCAGTTCTGATTATGAGACACGCCGTAGTGGAGGGCCCCGGATTAATTTTGACCACCTGGGGTTCTTTAACGCGCACTACAACGCAAGCACACGGGCGTTTTTGCATTTCGCCTACATAGAAATGCGGCCGCCGCGGCCAGGATGCGATCGCGCGATCTCGTGCTCAGCAGCGCAATGCCTGAACTGACTGAGCCACCACGGCGGGCTAGATGGCGCGAGGTAACACTCGTTTTCATGATGACAGTGGCGGCCGGGGAATAAAAACA
This sequence comes from Dermacentor silvarum, assembly GCF_013339745.2. NCBI lineage: Eukaryota > Metazoa > Arthropoda > Arachnida > Ixodida > Ixodidae > Dermacentor > Dermacentor silvarum. Next base: position 194,547,988 of record NC_051157.2, on the reverse strand, counting down.
GCGCGAACTTCTTGGCAATAAATACAAAAAAAGAAGAAAAAAAAAGTGATTTGCCCTCTCAAGCCTTGTAGGCTACAGGTGCTGCTCTAGCCGTATAAAACGCGGGTTTATCGTGAGCAGAAACGGTGAATTTCGGTAAATGATAAAGGCTACTATCATCATCATCATCATCATCATCATCGACAGAAGCTGACCCCCCCCTCAGAAAAAACCTGGATCCGCCCCTGGTTAGCACCAGTCGAAAGCAATGATTGTACACTTTTCTTTTCAAGGACAGTAGTAAGCTACCGGTGAGGATTTGGTAATGCCTGTCGTATGCACTCCAGCCCATTTGTATTCTTCTTTAAATTTCTTTGTCATGATCAGGTTCCCCTGTGGGTAATTCACCTAGATAAACGTACTCCTACACTGAATATGGAGGCTGACCATCAGGAATCAGGATCAGGAATTCTTGTTCCCTTGGCAGGCTATAGAATATTATCTTTGTCTTCTGCATAATAATCTTCAACCCCACTCTTGCACTATCTCAGTTAAGGTCCTCAATCATTTGTTGCATCCACAGTGTTGCTGAACAGGACAACGACACCTTCAAACGGAAGGTTGCTGAGGTATTTGCCTTTGATCCTCACTCTTAAGCCTTCCCAGGCTAATAGCTTGAATATTTCTAAGCATGCAGTGAATAGCATTTTATAGATTGTTTCTCCTTGCCGGCCCCTTTCTTGATAAGTTATTTTCTGCTTTTCTTGTGGAGAACCACGGTAGCTGTGGAATCATTGTAGATATTTTCCAAGGTATTCACGTATGCCTCCTGTACTGCTTGATTACGCATTGCCTCGATGACTGCTGGTATCTATACTGAATCAAATGCGTTTTAAAACTCTATGAACACCATATAGAGAGGTTCATTGTACTCAGAAGATTTCTGAATAAGCTGTTTGATGACGCCGATGTGACTCATTGTAAGCAACACACAGTGGCGTACGAAATATTTCTCGAGTGGGGGCAAACCGCTGACCATCTAACCCTCTCTCTCTCTCTCTCTCTCTCTCTCTCTCTATATATATATATATATATATATATATATATATATAAAAACGGGAAATGAAAGTGGGCGAAAAGATAACTTTTCGCCGGTTGGAACCGAACCAACAACCTCCGCATTACGCGTGCGTTGCACTACCGATTTTGTGCTACGATGGCAGCTATTAATTCGTTCCCTAACTTGGGCATTTAGGTTTACTGGATCTAGCCCTGGGAGTATTAACCAGCGCCACTCAGATCCATGGTGAGCAGACGTGGAATATCCTTTACGGCCCCATGGCCTGTCGTAACTCGTGAACCTACGGTGGATGGTGGCGCGTGGCCGTTCTTAGTTGGTGGAGCGATTTGTCTGGTTAATTCCGATAGCGAACGAGACTCTAGCCTATGAAATAGGCGCGGGGTTCCTAGCACCTTACAACCTTCTTAGGGGGACAAGCGGCTCCTAGACGCACGAAACAGCAAAAAAAAAAAAAAAATAGGAGTGCAGGCACGTGGCTAAAAACCCTCGCATGCTTACTACTGACAAGAAAGCTGCCAGGTACGAGACCCTCACTATGAATGAACGAGAGAAGAAGGGAAACCTAGGGGCTAGAATTTTCTTAATCATGCCCATGTAAAGCCAACAGACAGTGAAGCCAAGGGAAGCACGTTAAAGACCGCAAATGTATGCCGTGCACCGGCCGGAAACAGCGCTATGTAAATCACATATGGTGATCTATATTACACATTTCATTTCATTTATATTACACATTATAAACATCTCCAGTAAATAACACACGGTGATTTATGGGAAACCAAAAGCGTACTTGAATTTCAATTTATTCATTGAAATGATATAAAATCTCAATATGATGGAGGGGCAAAAGGCAATGAGTGCGTGACAGAGGTCCCTGATCACGCACAGTAGCACCAGTGCAGCCCATATAAACATACAAATTTGCTACGCACAATTTCAATAATTAAACAAATAATAGTATTTGATGTTTAAGTGTACAGTAAAAATGTATCGCTATTTAAGGCAATAGCACAACAGAGTACAATCAACATAAAATACTTGCAATATTCACAAAAAAGAGCGTAGATATGCGCGACGGCGCAGAATTACAACACAATTTCCAGCGAAGGTTTCTCTTTCGGGCATGCAGTTGCATGATGAGTTTCAGTTCGTCGTAATTATGTCGCATCATTTAGAAAGTTGCCCGTATATATATGACGGCTCAGTTTGAAACCTCGCCCACGTGTAACGCTTTCGAGCACTTGTTAGGAATATTGAAAAATCCAGTAATTCATCAACACACATTTTACTTCGCGTTCATATAGCGCTCCGCGCAATTTCGCTAAATTTGTTCTCAGGGACATTGGTAGCTTTGCCAGGGCAGCTGGCTAAATTCTACCCTTCTCGTCAGACACACTGATAACGCTCTAGGACACTTGCAGATGTAATTTATTGCCGAAGCCCCAATTACCCACCCATTTTTAGCATCCCTACACATATCACCCATTACCTGGTCTTCACTGTCACCAAACATAAATATGCTGCCTAGTTTGGTTCATATTGCGCATAAAAAATAAACCAATGTTCAATAAGTATTTGTAACGCTTCTAAATAAACCAGAAACGTTAAAACTTCGCAACACATTGCGTTGAACATGCGCCCATTTGTTCCACGTATAAAGTCGCTAAAACGCAGAGTACTCTTCGGAATCCGGTAAATGTATACTTGATAACGGCAACACGACTCTTTAAAACACTTGCTGAAGAATATCGTTTTTTTAAAAAGCTGCATTTGATCATCACACATATACCACCGCACACAACATTTGCGTAGCATTACTCATATGTTCGCAAAATTTTACCTCGGTTGTCATTGTACTTATGCCAGGGCAGCGGTCTAAATTTTACGCCGCTCGTAAAACACGCTAATAACGCTTTGTACTACTTGCATAGTAATCAACTCAAAAAGGTGCATATAAACCACCTGTTTACGACATTGTCCACACATTACTCATACCGTGCCCCTAATTTATCCTAAATCTCAACGCGGTGCCTTGTTTATAGTTCACCAAAGACATCGAAGACAAAACCTACGGGCCTCGTATGACATTACCCTCTGGGTGGCGGCTGGAAGCGATGGGCACGTGGAAGAGATCCTCCAAACAGCAGTAAACACGGTCGAAAACTACATCAGAGACAAGGGACTGCGATGTTCCTCTCAAAAATCAGAATTACTGCTCTATAGACCCACATGCAGAGGTCGAAAAAGCATTAAGGAAACGCCGGACATTGTGGTCACAGTAGAAGGCACCAGGATACCGATAGTGGAGAGCCTAAGAATACTGGGACTCCGCATATCCAAAAACGGTCATAATGGGGAAACCATTAGACTACTGGATAATGGTGTTTACCAAACAATTAGACTAATAAAGCGGATATCCAACAGGAACTATGGCATGAAAGAGCACAATCTTATTCGATTAATAGAAGCATTCGTAATCAGTCGTATTGTATATGTGGTCCCTTACCTTAAGCTCTACGCTGCGGAGAAAGCCAAGATAGAATGTATCATTAGAAGGGCGTATAAGCAAGCCTTGGGACTTCCAGCAAATACGTCAAACGAGAAGTTGCTAGCACTCGGCGTGCACAACACATTAGACGAACTTATTGAGGCCCAGAGAGTGGCGCAGTATGAAAGACTTACGCAGAGTTTGACGGGCAGACACATAATAAACGACATCGGAATATCCTACGAAGCACAGCACGGACTGCGGGGAGACATCCCAAGGAAAATATGGGAAAATCACTCAATACTCCCAATCCCCAGAAACATGCACCCGGAGTTTCACGAGGATAGAAGAATCGCAAGAGCGAGAGCTCTCCACAAAAAATTCAGTAGTGCTAGGGACGTGGTCTATGTGGACGCGGCGGAATACACAAATAGACAGAGTATGTCGATAGTTGCTACCAGTCTAGAGGGTGACTCCAGAGTTAGTGGCAGTGTAAAAACAGGAAAGGCTGAGGTGGCGGAGGAGGCTGCCTTAGCACTGGCAATAGCCTCCACGGAGGCCAACATCATAGTCAGCGACTCCAAGACCGCCGTCAAAAACTATGCCAAAGGAAGAATCTCGCCGGAAGCGCTACGAATTTTAGCCAGTTATCGAGAAGATCGAAACGTTTACATTATATGGGCACCCGCACACTCCTCTCTTCCCGGGAACGAAATTGCGCACAACCTGGCTCGAGAACTGACGGACCGAGCAGGTAACACGCAAATACTGGGAACGGAGAGAGACCGGATGACCAGCTTTACAGAGATAACCAAACACTATAAATTGGGCAGGACCCGTTTCCCCCCGGCACACTCCTCGCTAAGTAGACGGCAAGCGACAGCATGGCGCTTGTAGCAAACAGAAACATATCCGAACCCGGTGGCCTACCACCGCTACTATCCAGAACTTTACACCGATAGATGCAGATTCTGTCAAGAAAGGGCGGACTTGCAACATATGGTTTGGGCTTGTCCTGGGACACCCATACAGAATAGAACGCACAAGACCAGAGAGCAGTGGGAGACCGCGCTGCTCAGCTCTGCACCGGAAGACCAACTTAAGGCAATCCAGCAGGCCGAATATGCGGCCAGAGCCCAAGGGCTCGAGGCCGTCATCTAGGTAGAGACGCCTAGGTCTCACAAATCTGCTACACAAATAAAGTTTATTCCTCCTCCTCCTCCTCCTCGTATAATGCACTAAAGTAGGCAAAGCGAGGTTTCACTAATAATTTACAACGCTTTCATTTAAAGCAGGAGCGTCCGTACCTCGTGCTGATGTTTTAGGGATCTGGGAAACAATTTGAAGAAATGTATTATGACACGCTAGAACGCTTGAATAAGTAACTTTCTGCAAATGCTGTAAGGAATCCACAAAGATTAAACATTTATCGCTCGTGACACAGAGCTTGCTTTCTATACTGCAACAAAATATTGGCACGTCAATTCAGTGCATTTACGTGTGGTGTGCGGTTCCCGTTCGCTTGCGCTTTATTTTGCGCTGCCGCAGAGGATTCGCTGAGGAGAGACGAAGAGAACGAAGAAAACGTGCTGCTCGATCGGAATGTTCCTCGTATTTCCTACAAGTTAGCTGGGTTTAGCGCTTACTACACCAAACATTTTGCCCTTTGGTGCGTGTCAATTAGGCACAAGGCATGGGTCAATGATCTCTGCTATCCACAAGTTTATTGAAGCGTCAGGAAAGCTTCACTGCTAGGGTACCGACCGTGGAACGCTTCACTTGATTTTTTCCCCTAAATTTATGAATGTACCCTCTGAAAATTTCTATTGGTATGGAGTTGACTATTGCTTTGTGTAAAATGTTTTCCTTTCCCCCATTTTGTGTTTTGTTAGACGCACATTTCAAACAATCTTATGTGTCCAATAGCCCCTGTGGGTACGAGCCATGTTTTGAGGCAACAACAACAGCTGTCCTGCTGTGTTGCCGACAGTTGCTTGTCCTGTTATTACGGTGACAAATTGATAGGGGTGCTGGGTGCCGTCCTATGCACTAATTTGACCTCCCGACGCTTCGAGTCCCTACCACCATTCCCACGATTCCGGAGGAAAACCGGGCACTTCGCCATAGCCGCCTCTTGCAAGGAATACCTCCTGAATAAGGCCCATTGAGCCAAGTAATAATGTCCACCACAGGGGCAAGTGCAAATCAGACTCAGTGTTGCCAGCTCATACAGGCGGCGTAGCCCAAAGCTACAGAAATTGTTGCCCAAATGTAGCCAAACACAAAAAAGATAGCAAAAAATTTTAGTAGCCAAATATAGCCATTTTTATTTGCAGTTTTATTTGTGCATACATTTCCATATTCGACTAAGGCAATCCTTTTTTGCACAACCCGTCGTAACAAAATGTCCGTGTCGCTGTGATGGTCGACCTTTGACATCAACAACAACGACATCATGCTTGCACACAGAACACTTCCAACGAATCGCTTCAGAGGGCGAAATCACAGTGCTTTTATTTTATGGCAGATAGTACTAAGTTATTATTATTAGTTATTTACAATAATATTAACTACGAACTCCACTTTTTAGCTGTCATGAATCCGAAAAAATTTTCCACATCATCGACCTCGCACGTGACCTCTGCCTTCGACATATTGACGCGAAATAAGTTGGCACGTGGTGACACTGGCCCTTGAGGCGAGAACGACGAAGTTCGTTGGGCGCGCGCTCTCCGAGGTCCAGCCATTATTAAAGGCTGACGTGTTTTTTGCCTAGACAGACAGACAGACAAAGAACTTTAATGAAGGTCCTGAGAAGCTCCGTTTCCCCCTCTCAGGGAGGCGATAAAGCGGTGGGCCGCACCCACGTCGGGACGGGGAGACCAAGCTCCAGGGCCGCATCGTGGGCTCTCTGGACAGGCCAAAATTGGCGTGACTCGTCGGAGCTCCGAAGAGCAGAGCTCCACTTCTCTGCAGTGCATCGATTTGGGCCCCTCTGTAACGAGGGGCATCCCCAGAGCATGTGGTCTAAAGTAGTACGTTGTCCGCAGCTAGGGCAGTCTGGACTAAGGCAGTCTGGATTGATATGGTGAAATAAATTCAAGTTGGGATATGATGCCGTCTGAAGCATGCGTAGTGTGACAGCTTGAGGTCTGGTTAGTGTGCTGTGTGGAGGAGGGTATAGTCTCCTACCAAGGTAGTAGTGTTTTGTAACCTCGTTGAAGGTGAAGAGAGTGTCACGGAACTCGACGTGCCTAGAATCGACGGAGCCTCGACTCGCAGTGGCGTCAGCGCGGAGGGTTAGTTCGCGCGCTTAGACGTGTGCGATGTCATTGAGGTTGGGGAGGGAGTTGAGTTGGGGTTCGAGATGTGCCGGGAACCACGTGAATGTATCTCGCTGGATGACTTTGCTTTTGAGAATTAGATGAGCTTCCTCGGCGATGGTACCAAAGGCAAATGCGCGAACCGCCGCCCTCGAGTCAGTAAATATTTCAGCTCTCTCATCGTCGAGAAGTGCCAGAGCGATCGCAGCCTGCTCTGCCCTAGCCGGGGTGCTGTCTCTGATGGAGGCCGCGCAAGTGACGTGTCCGTCGTGATTGACTACCGTTGCGACGAAGTCTGATGTGTGCTCGTACTGGGCCACATCAACGAAAGTGACAGTGTGAGGCGAGGCTTTTATCCTCCGGAGCAATGCCACAGCCCTAGCTTTGCGCCTGCTCGCATTGTGTTGTGGATGCACGTTTTTGGGAAAAGGAGCAACCATAATGTTGTCCCGTAGGTAATCTGACATTTCACATGTGCGTTCCATCGCTACATGGAGCCGATTCCTAAGACCGCGAGAATATCCCTCCCTGCAGGGGTGCTAAAGAGTCGTGATACTTGAGCGGTTTCCTGAGCTTCGATGATTTCATCGAGTGTATTATGTACACCTGGTTGAAGAAGGCGGTCCGTGCTGGCGTTTATTGGCACTCCTATTATTTTTTTGATGCTTTTACAGATGAGCGTGTCCAGCTTGTCTGAGGATGGACAGGTTTGCAGCTTTGCCGGGCTTCGGAATGAGGATTACCAGAGCCTCTTTCCAACCTCGTGGGACTTCACCTGTCTGCCAGGCCTTGTTGATTTCTTCTGTAAGCCACGATATGGACTCGTCGTCAAGGTTTATAAGAGCCTTATTGGTGATTTGATCAGGCCCTGGCGCGGACCTGGCATTGAGGCAGTGTAGGGCCTCCCTGACCTCGTAGACTTTGAAGGGGGCGTCCAACTCGGGGCACGAAATGCCCCTATACGTTAGGTAGTCGTCTGGGTTGGCCAAGCCCAGTGGGAGATACCGGCAAGCGAGGTTATCCAGGGCTTTCTACACGTCTTCTTGACGAGTGGTCTCATGTACGATTCTCTCCAGCACTTTACCTTGGTTGGATCTAGCATTGGTTGCGTCGAGCAGGTGCTTGAGGAGATTCCACTTGACATCCACTCTCATTTGTCAGTCAACCGAATTGCATATTTCATCCCACTGCTGTTGACTTGGTACCCGACAGTGCTCCTCAATGGCTTTGTTAAGCTCTGCGATCTTTTTCTAAGCCGCCGATTGAGCCTTTGCCCTTTCCACCTGTTCAGTAGTGATGTTTTTGCTTCGAGTAGGTGTGCCAGCCGACTATCCACCCTGTCGACTTCGAAGTCGGTCTGTATCTTCCTACTCGCCGCTTTAATATCTTCCCTGAGCTGTTCGGTCCATTGATCCAGGTTAACTATCGTGCTCTGTTGCTCTTGCTGGCAGCGCGTTTTCCGGATTTTTCTAAAGGCAATTACCAGTCAGTAAACACAAATTCTCGTAGAGGTTTGCATCGAACCTCTAGGGTTGTGACCACAATGTTATAACTTCCTAGATTCTCGTTGAGATTGGTCCAGGAGGCCGATTTGAAACCCCTGACGAAGCACAGGTCAGGAGTAGAGTCGCGCGTGCAGGAGTTTCCGGTTCTTGTGGGGAACGCCGGATCTGTGAGAAGGCGGAGGTTGTGGTTGGTTGTGACCTGCCACAAGTCTATCCCTTTGAGACGGGACTGGGGATAGGCCCACTCTTGGTGCGGGGCGTTGCAGTCCCCTGCCACCAGTAACGGACACGCCTTGGCCCGGCTCACTGCCTCATTGATGATGTTGGTAAATCTCTATTTATGATTACTGGGCGAGTCGTATATGTTGAGGATGAAGATGCTCTCTTTGAGGTACCTCCCAGGAATAATTTCAATGAGCAAATGTTCGACCTTGTCGGAGTTACAGCCAATGTCGTGTACCATAAAAGTGAATTGATTGGCTACCGGGGTACTGATGCCTCGTTTTCCTACCTCCTGACATGTATGTGTTGTATAGCCGGGTATTGACACCGTCTTTATGAGGGTTTCCTGTAGTAGAATGACGTGTGGCTTTTTTACTGTGGACCGAATGAACTGTTGGAGGACATTCCTTTTTGGTTGGAAGCCTCTACAGTTCCATTGCCATATTTTCATATTATTTTGGTGTACCGCCATGTTGTGTGTTAGTGTTAACACCTGTCTGGTGTCCTTGCATCATGCACATGTTCGAGACTGCCGTCTCTAGCTTGTCGCACCTGGCCACTAGGGTATGTATTGCTTCTACAACCTTGTCTAATACAGCCTCAAGCTTGTCTAAACGACTGTTGGTTGCGTTTTCGAATTTGTCAAATCGGCTGGAGAGGGCGCTTTTCGGCTGTCCGCCTGCCAGAGATAGTGCTCTCTTTTTGGTTTGACCATTAACCATAGGTTCTGCTACTGGAACTTCTACTGGAATCACCGGTTCTGCTACTTGAACTTCTATGGGATCCTCGACCACAGGGGTAGGCAGCACAGATTGACTGGTGCGCTCCTCTCCCGCCTTCCGATCGTCTTTTTTGAGTGCGGCTACTTCAGACCGGAGCTGGTCAAGAGCCTGCTTTAGTAATGTGTTTTCCTTTTCTAGTTTTGCGATTCTATTATGCTCTGGAGATGGACCCCCCGTTACCTTTTTCGGTGGGGGCGGTGGTGAGTTCCTGACTCGGTCGGCCCAGCTGGATCCCGGACTGCCGCCGCCGCAGCTGCTGCTGCTGGTGGTGTGCGCCCGGACGCGAAAGCTAGACCGCCTCTGGAGCCGGATCTGGTTCGCGAAGCCGTGCGTCTCCGGGAAGTCGAGCGCTCCGCCGAGCGCCCGCGGGATCCACTGCAGGTGCAGACGCGGTCACGTGAACGACTCCGTGAAGTGGAACCTGCGCTTAGCGCTGACTTCAAGGGAGCCGGCGAATTCGTCAGCCGGACTGTTTGCTTGTTTTGTCGTCGTCTTCTACGGCGTCGACAGACCACGTAGGGCATCTGGTAGCGTTGCTTGCAGGCTTTGTCTGCCGTGATGTGAGGCCCTCCACAGAGGGTGCATTTGTGAGAACATACGTGATTATCTTCGGGGTTGTTCATACCGCACCCCATGCAGATGACATTTTCTGGTGCCGGACAGACATCGGCTCGATGACCAAGTCTACCACAGACGTAACAGATGTCGGTTTGTCGGCGGAAGAGTCAGCATTTTATCAGGCTTGGGGCGCATTTGATATAATCGGGCACTTTAAGGCCGTCGAAGAGAATGATGACGGTGCTTGTTTTCTTAATTCGCCGCACCTCAAGAGCGCTGGGGTTCTTGAGCTGGATTTATTTATTTATTTATTTATTTATTTATTTATTTATTTATTTATGTACATATACTGCAGCTCTATATAGGGCTATAGCAGGAGTGGGAACATTATACATTGCTACAAAATAACAAACATACAGATACACAAAAAATGAAAAAAGAAAGCGCTTTACATGTTAGCGAGGTGCTTAGTGGTGGTAGCTATAAAATCCTTTAATGATAGTGAACGAATGTCGCCGGGGAGAAAATTACATAGCTCAATTGTACGTGGGAAAAAACTGTATTTGAATGTGTTAGTACGGGCAAAAATAGGTGATATATTCAAGGCGTGGGAGCTACGGGTACAACTTGCGTTTGTAAATGTGGTGTAGTTACAATCAGAAAGAGCACAAGTGGAGTTAATAATTGCATATAAAAGTTTTAAGGCTTCGATGAGATACCGTGAAAGTAATGGGTCGATGTTCAATGATTGTTGAGCTTGTGTTGGGGAAAAATTGCAGCTGTAAGTTTGGCAAATGAAACGGATAGATTTACGTTGAACATTATTGAGCGAAATTATTTCACAGTGTTTGCAGGGAAACAAGACAACAGATGCATATTCTAGGACAGGGCGAATAACGTTTTGTATAATAACAGTTTAGTATCGCGAGGGGTCTTAGATAAAGTGCGACGCAAATAACCAAATTTTTTAGGGCTTTCCTATTTATATATTCGATGTGTTTAGACCATGAAAGATGCTCTGTTAGAATGACTCCTAAGTATTTGTATTGAGAAACTCTTTTAAGTGGGATGTCATCCAAGGAATAATCGAATGAGAAGGAGCTCTGTCTATTGGCAAATGACATCACGACTGTTTTATTACAGTTGATGGTCATTTGCCACGTTTTGCACCAAGTGCAGAAAGACATAAGGGATTGTGCAAGACGGTGATGGTCATCAATGGAGTTAATAGATTCGTATAATACACAGTCATCTGCATAAAGTCTGATTTTAGTTGAGGTGTTACAAGGCAAATCATTAATATATATGAGAAATAATAGAGGGCCTAATACGGATCCCTGAGGAACGCCAGATGTGACGTCAACAGGAGTTGATTCCACTGAATTAAAAGAAACAAATTGAGAGCGACAATGAAGAAAACTCGCTATACAAGAAACCAGACGGGGATTGTTGAATATGGCGTTTAGTTTTACCAGTAGTTTAGAATGAATCACAGTGTCAAAAGCTTTAGAAAAGTCAATAAAGATGACATCCACTTGTTTACCTACGTCTAGGTTAGAAGCGACGTCATGAACAAAATCGACTAATTGCGTTGCAGTGCTATAGCCACGACGGAAACCATGCTGAGCAGATGTTAGAACGTCATTAGAGTCAAGGAATTCGATTATGTGTTTGTAAATAATATGTTCTAACATCTTGCAAGACTGGGCTGTGAGAGAAATCGGCCTGTAGTTAGAAGTTGTTTATCACCTGATTTATACAAAGGCAGGACTTTGGCAGTTTTCCATTTAGTTGGTACTTCACCGGAGTCTAAGGATTTTTGGAAGATTACGCTCAGGTACTGAGCTGTCCATAGGGAGTATCTAACAAGGAAAGAATTCGGGATACCATCTGAACCGGCCCATTTTTTAGTGTCGAGACTCAAGATCAGGTTTAAGACACCATCAGAATTTATTACGATATCACTTAGTTTATTGGTTTGTGTGTCATAATTAAACATTGGGACTACATGGTTATCGAGAGTGAAAGCAGATTGGAAGTAAGAGTTAAAAGCATTCCAAATTATGATGGGGTCGTTAGTAACAGCGTCATTTATCTTGAACGAGGTAGTGCCCGTCGCACTAGGTAAGATTGATGTACAAAACCTGCGCGGATTTGATTTAAGTAGTATCCGAAGTTGCACTGAAAGATAGAAATCTTTAGCGTTTTTAGTACGGGTACGAAGTTCCTCCTTGGCTTGTTCAAAAGGAGCGCGAAGCGCAAGATTAGATTGCTTTGCTTTACGTAGTCTACCGACACGGTGTGACAGGTGCAAGATATCCCTGTTAATCCAAGGAAGTTTATTATTTATCTTTTTGTTTTTAATGGAACGTAGTTATTGATGCAAGATTTCACCAAAGACCCAAAGAAATCAACAAGACTGTCAACATGACTTTCGGTACTGAGTGAAAAAAATTGTCAAAGTTATCTGCCAGAGTATCAGTGATAGACGTATCGCCAGCCTTGTTAAAATCGCAAAATGTGGAATAACTAAAGCGTTTACGTGGGATAGGGCAGTTAATGTGTACGAGAACTGCGTTATGGTCCGAGATTCCTTTCACGATATCGTACTTAAAACCTAGATGAGCAAGACTATCACTGATAAAAACGAAGTCAAGTATGAAGTTCAGCCGCGTATTCTTATCCACTAATTGAATCAGGTTATGTGACAAAGAAAATGTAATTAAGTCTCTACAAATAGAGGCATTAGAGGCGGAATATGAGAGCGAAGGCCAGTGAATGCCGGGAACGTTAAAGTCACCAAGAACGATTAAGTTAGAACTGTCGAGGCTATGGTCATGAATGAAATGCGAAATATTATTGAACAAGTCACTAGGACTATCAGGGGGGCAATAAAGACCACAAATGGTTAAATTCTGTTTGTGCACTAGTAACTTGCACCAAACCGATTCCAGATTAGGAGGACCTGGTAAAACCGTAAAGTTAAAATCCGAACGTAAAAGCAGTGCAACACCACCACCTTTCTTATTACGACGGTCATACCGGACCGTCTGACGGTCATACCGGAAATGATCAAACCTCATTTTAATAACCGAGCCATTATTCCGCTGCTCAACCGAAGCTTCCCACAGCTTTTTGCGAACTGCGCGCACTCTGGCCGAAAAATCTTAGGAAAGTTTCATGCCAGAATTTTTCAGCTTATAAACGTTTTTCAGCACTACTAGTTTATCGCTGAAATCAAGCAACTTCTACTCTGCCAACAACCGCGTTCGTCGCTCGCCGCGCCGTCTCTTGTCTCCACACGGCTCTGACCTTTATGCACTGTGCATTCGCCGCTCAGTTTCTGTTGAAGCGATAGACCGCACGTACCTTCGCCCGCTGCAGCGTATGGGCTTGCTGCCAGCGTTTTGACAGTCGTTGTCTGCAGTCATTCAGGGTGATCTATTCATGTTAGTTTGTGCGCGCTCACACCACGCTTGTTCATTCAGTTAGTAATAGTCGGGCCGCATTTTCCAACGCACGCTACACATGCAATGCTGCCCGGATCGGTAGTGCAGCGCTACAGGCGTGTCCCTTCGCATGCGCGCTGCCCACGGGAAGCGCTTCTCATCAACACCACCGTTTCACACGCGCCTTCTCGTGGTCATCGAGTCTCTCTTCATGTCGGTCTACTTACGCCGCAGCACACCTGCTTACTTAATCAGCTCATGTTTACTACAATTCATATTGCTACCAAAGCCGCTCACCTTACTTCGTATGACATTGCTGTGTTGCTATCGCATTCATTGCTTCGCCCTTAGGGCGAAACTGTGACATTTTTTTTATTTCAGATAAGTCTTGGGATATATTTTTCTGACAAGCAACTAAATCAGAAAGAACCTTCACAAGAGAAGGGTTATCACAACTTGGCATTGCCAACTCGACCGACGTCTCAAGAGCGTTAAGAAAGCCTTCTTGTAACTCGTCAGGTTTGCCAGTCTTAGAGTTCGGTCTCCTGGGGCCGGGATGATAAGGCGCTGTAATTCTTCGTGCTATGTGGCGGGATCAACGCCGTGGATGACCCCCTTGCATGAGTTCTCGGGGGCAGCGAAGTAAGCATTAAGCTCGTAGTTGGCTTGGCCAATGGTGCTTGCCTCCAACCCTGCGTACGCCATGGCGTTACTTCTCAAGGGGGTGCTCACGATCATGATGTTTTGCATCATGTTGGGGCATATGATGTCCTGCGTGATGTCAATCGCTTGTAGGTTTGCGGCGACGGTTAGGGCTTGGGCGACCCTAAGATGTCCCACTTTCTTGATGTCCAGGCCTCCTCGGGGGCGAACGATGACTCGAATGTGCTCCCTTCGCAAGTGGGGCAGCCTCGAAGCAGTAGTGATACGTTTCTTCACACTAGCCGGAGTAGGGCTTCGTTTCTCGCCACGTGGAGCGGGCGAGGCTCGGTCACCTTGCCTGGGCGCGTCCTTGGTAGAAGACTTGCGCTTGCTGACCGCCGTAGTCCATCCGGCGCTGTTTTCAAACTCATCGGAGGAGATGTCCTCCCCTTCCACGGTGATTTGCATGGCCGTCGCCATCGTGACGTGGCCAATGGGCGACGCCGAGCGCGGATCCGCCGCAGAGAGCTAGGCTTAGCACGCCCGCGTCGTGGTCACACTGACAGTCCTCTTGAAAATGGGGAAAATCCACCCACCGTAGCAAACTTGGTATCGGTGTGATCCTGAGAACGTTAGGCGTTGAGTGACACAAACTTTTTGAGGCTGTGAGCAAAATATCCGGTCGAAAACATGCCAAGAAGCGGGAGCCGAAGTTCCCACGTCCGCACTCATCGGCTTCTTGTTCCCCCTTTTTTTACCTATCTGTTGCTGGTCAACTATTCTAGCTGTACTAGCTGGGTGACATTTCTGGTGGAAGTGCTGGGTGCGGTCGATGTTAAGATCTCCGGAGCGTACCCCAGACCTAAGCCCGGCGAGTAGTTCGGCCGAGCTTATCCCTGTGCACGTACGTACCAGCCGACGTCTCCAGGGACTCCAGCCACAGCACGGTCTGCTACCCGAACGAAGTAGAATGACGAATCAACCACCTCCTGCCGCTACTGCAGCATCGCACGTGGTCATCAATCAGATCCGGACGCCAAATCCGTTCCACGGGAGTGCTTCAGAGGACGCCGACGACTGGCTTGAACATTTTGACCGAGTCACCAAACGCGACGTTTACCCCCTGCCACGGATCGATCGATGACGCTTTGGACCGTCTGCGTCATGCTGAGTTTAAAGTCAGGGTACTGGCAAATCGAAGTGGACGAGCGTGACCGTGAAAAAAAAAACGCTTTTATGACTCCCGAAGGGCTATACGAATTTAAAGTACTGCCTTAATTTCGGTCTCTGTTCCGCTCCTGCTACGTTTCAACAAATGATGGACACTGTACTCGTCGGACTGAAGTGGCAGACGTGTCTAGTGTACCTAGACGACGTTGTTGTGTTTTCCAGCACGTTCGATGAACATCTCACCCGGCTACGAAGTGTGCTTACCGCAATACGCAAGGCAAACCTCACCATCAAGCCTGAAAAATGTAACTTTGGCTTCCAGGAACTCAAGTTTTTAGGCCACGTGGTCAGCTCCCAAGGAGTACGACCAGACCCAGAAAAGCTCGCTTCCGTTGCCGAGTTTCCTCACCCTAAAGACAAGAAGGCTGTTCAGCGGTTACTGGGCCTCTGCGCTTACTACCGTCGTTTCGTTGAAGGCTTCTCGAGGATTGCTGGACCTCTCACGAGACTGACGCGACAAGATGTGTCCTTTGCGTGGACGGAAGACCAAGAGCAGGCCTTCACCGAATTGCGCAAACGCCTTGAATCCGCTCCAGTGCTGGCGCATTTTGATGACACCGCGGCAACTGAAATTCACACAGACGCAAGCAACGTAGGACTCGGGGCTATTGTGGTTCAATGGCAAGACAGCGCAGAACGTGTAATTGCGTACGCGAGCCGTAGTCTTACAACAGCAGAAGCTAATTATTCAACCACCGAAAAAGAATGTTTAGCAGTCGTGTGGGTCATCAGCAAGTTTCGACCTTACTTATACGGCCGACCATTTCGAGCGATCAGTGACCACCATTCGCTCTGTTGGCTTGCCAATCTACGAGACCCGTCAGGTCGCCTCGCTCGTTGTAGCCTCCGCCTCCAGGAACCGCATGACTGTTGTCTACAGATCGGGCCGTAAGCATAGCGACGCTGACTGCTTGTCACGTTCTCCTATTCCCTTGACATCCTCCGACTTTGAGCTAGATTTGCCGTTTCTTGGTGTCGTCGACGTGGTGCGCATGGCTGACTACCAACGTGCAGACTCTGAACTGCTTCCGGTCATCCGATATCTCGAGGGAGCTGACGTTGTTGTCCCACGCCCACTTTCACGAGGATTGACATCGTACTGCCTGCGAAACGACGTTCTGTAAAAGATAAATTTCCAGAACAGCCAAGAATAGTTCCTTCTCGTCGTTTCGGCGGCGCTGCCCGAGGAAGTTTTACAGGCGTGTCACGACGATCCCTGTGCCGGCCACTTAGGCTTCGCGAGGACATTAGCGCGCATACGGCAGAAATACTATTGGCCACACCTATTTTCGTCGGTTCAGCGCTATGTGCGAACGTGCCGTGACTGTCAGAGGCGTAAAGTCTCACCCGTCAAGCCTGCCGGCCTCTTTCAGCCTTTGGATCCGCCTCCGGCGCCGTTCCAGCAAGTGGGAATTGACCTTCTGAGTCCGTTCCCCACGTCTTCCTTGCAAAACAAGTGGATAATCGTGGCAACAGATTATTTAACTCGCTATGCGGAGACAAAAGCTGTGCCGCGGGGAACTGCTGCTGAAGTCGCCAGCTTCTTCGTCCACAACATCGTGCTTCGTCACGGTGCAGCCGTTGTGCTCATTACTGATCGCGGTGCAGCATTTACAGTGGAGTTGTTGCAACATGTCGTCACGCTGACGCATACCAACCACCGAAGGACCACAGCCTATCATCCCCAGACTAACGTCTTAACAGAGCGCCTGAACAGAACATTGGCCGACAGGCTATCCATGTACATACATGGATGTGGAACACAAGACATGGGATGAAATTTTGCCATACGTGACGTTTGCTTACAATACCGCTGTGCAGGAGACCACCGAGTTTACACCATTCGAGCTCGTTTACGGACGTCGCGTTACAACCCCCTTAGACGCCATGCTCCCGGTACACCACGGGACCACAAGGAATGACACCAATGAAGAGTTCGTCGAGAAAGCAGAGGAAGCTCGCCAGCTTGCTCGGAATCGCATCCGCACCCAGCAGAATACCGACGCCTGCCGTTACAACCGGACGCGACGGAACGTTCAGTACTCACCAGGCGACCGCGTGTGGGTGTGGACACCTATCCTACACCGTGGGCTCTCGGAGAAATTGTTGCGCCGCTATTTCGGCCCCAACGAAGTTGTACGCCGCCTCAGTGATGTGAACTATGAGGTCGTGCCTCAAAGCTCTGATTATAGTTCCAACCGACGCCGTCCCCGTGCTGAAGTCGTCCACGTAGTACGGATGAAGCCATACCACGCACGCGAGGGATAAGCAACCCTCACAAACCGCTTCAGCATTGTGTACATTCCTGTACATTTTATTTTCTTTCCATGTTGGCACTCTTGCCCATATTGCTCACCCGCTGCCCTTGAAGCGACCGGGTCGGTCGCCTTTGAGAGGGGAGCAATGACGCGAAATAAGTTGGCACGTGGTGACACTGGCCCCTTGAGGCGAGAACGACGAAGTTCGTGGTTGCGCGCGCGCTCTCCGAGGTCCAGCCATTATTAAAGGCTGACGTGTTTTTTACCTATTTGTTGCTGGTCAACTATTCTAGCTGTACTAGGTGGGTGACAATATACAAAATTAGGTGATCTGCGATGGCGACGCGCCCACGGTTTTTTTTTTAATGAGCCAAAATCAGTCTTTCGTGCTATGATATCTGGCGTTATTAGTGTGATCGTCCTATCTTGTTTCCTCGTTTTATTGCGATAGCAATTATTTGGACACTCCAAGTGGATTTCTGGCGTCGTCGTCGCCGTCACCGTGAGGTTCCGTATATAGTCCAACGATGATAAAATCGTCTCCGCGCCCGGTATGTTGTATGTGCGATTGAAAGCGT
Source organism: Dermacentor silvarum (assembly GCF_013339745.2). Classification (NCBI taxonomy): domain Eukaryota; kingdom Metazoa; phylum Arthropoda; class Arachnida; order Ixodida; family Ixodidae; genus Dermacentor; species Dermacentor silvarum. The sequence continues at coordinate 194,529,896 of NC_051157.2, read as the reverse complement.
GGGAGGGACGCGTGTTTGATCTCCGCTATTTCGGACGTAAGCTTTTTAATAACCTGCCTCATATTCGAATTGTCGCGCTCAAGTTGTGCTATTTTATGCGCGCTTCCTGTCGCATGCTCTGAGGATGCCTCCGACCTCACCTCTACCTGTCGTCCATTGATAATATCAGCCCAGGTGGTCGCTGCCGACGATCCAGGAACCGGTCCTGTCTGGTTCCCTCTGGGTCTGGAACTGGACCTTGTGCGCCTGGCGGGCCTAATGCGGCTTCCGGAATTGATGCGGATTCTCATACCTCTGGACGCTGTCCGCCCTCTGGATCTGGAGCGCCTCCGGGATTTGGATCGCCCCCTGGATCGGGAACGGCCTCGGCTGCCGGACGGGCCGATGAGTCCAATTCTTGAGAGCCTGGGTGCCTTTCACCGGATATAGCTGGAAAGTGTTCCTCATAATTGAAGGGTGGTGATGGCTTGCTTCTTTCCCCCCGCTCAGCGTTGCGAGCGCGTTCTCCTCTTTTGCGTCGAACCACGCGTACGGCGTCTGGAAGCGTTTCTTGCATTCCTTAGCTGCGGTGAAGTGGGCCACGCCGCATAACTTGCATTTTGGATCGCAGCTGTGTTGTTCATCGGGATTGGTTACTCCACAACCCCTGCATAGCACCTGCTCTGGTGACGGGTAGACATCGGTGCGGTGTCCAAGGCGTCCACAGGTGTAACAAACATCCATCTGTCTGCGCCGAAATTTGGCCGTCTGTCTAACGTCCCAACAGCGGCTATTGTTGACACAGTGTCGCCCAAAAAGACCTCTTGTCGACAATACGGCAATTTGTAGCGAAAAATCGCTTCGATGTTTTCAAATCTATCATTGCGCCAGCGACTTTCAGGATGGCTATGCAAGAGAAACAGAACGCGCGCGAATGCCGGCCGCTCCGGCCCCACGGCAGCCATCCGTTAATGCAGCAGATGTCTATGAATATCAAGGAATATTGCTATGCGGGTACTCATATCGGATATCCACGAATTACGAACGGTGTTTTCGCTTACCCCGTTTCTCTCCACGAACGTCGGCTGGTTATCGTCCCCATGAAGAGCGATACTGCTACTCAATGCCTTCTGAGAGGACTGGTTATCCCTAACGGCCGCGGGTACCTCGACCTCTTCCGGTGTGCTACAGCTGTAGTGTCCCGGGTCACTTCTTGTGATTTTGCAACCGTCGCCGTTCATACGAGTGAGAGCCCTTGCTCATGTCTCTGCAGCTTTTCGACCACCCGTTCTCTACACCACGGCCACCACACACGCCTAGCGGTTTACACTACCTCTCGCCGGCCTTTGCTTGAAGCTTAACGCCGCCACCAGCTCCATGTGCTCCACGATCCCCATCGCCTCGGCGACGCACGCAGTTACCGCCGCCGCAAAACTAGTCGGCGCGGCCATTGGAAGTGCGGCTGCGAGATACCAGGCACTGTCGACAGCTATACCCCCGTCCATGCTTACGCTGAAGAACAAAGTTGAAGTACTTGTTGCTGGCGTACCTAGCATGGCACTTGTGGACACAGGAGCGCCAATTTCTGTGGTGAGTATTATGTTTAAGAATCTTCTTGGACTGAAAGTGGTGTTTTGTTTAAGCCCTGGTGCGATATTCCGTGGTGTGAGCGGTGATGCGTTGTTTCCTGTTGGAGTTTGTACTGTGGACGCCTCTTTGTGCGGCAAAGTATTTCCGAAAGAATTTACGATTATTAGACGATCTACACATAACGTTATTTCGGGGATTGAACTTTTGCGAGAGTGTGGGGCACCTGTTGACCGTATAGAAGGGGGCACCTTTCCGTGCATGGTAGTTTCTTAGCTGTACTCTTGGAGGATTCATCCCGTGTTTAATGCATCTTTTTTGTCTCCGAGGACACGGTCGTTCCTGCATTTTCAGCTGTGTGCGTTCCAGTAACCTGTTCTAGTAATGACCTTGCCATGCTCGACGCCACGCCGGAACCGATTCATTTGGCCTGTGTGAAAAAGAACATCTTAGTTCCTCATTGCGTGATGTCTGTAGTTGAAGGACGCGCCGATGTGTGGACAATTAACAGTTGAAGGGAGCCTGCAGTGTTGCCTGTGGCATGAAAATTGCTATATTCAAACCAGAATCCTCTACGACGCTGGTTGCGCTTGTTGATGTTACACTCGAGAATAGACATATAGGTTGTCAAGGTTCAGAAGAGTCCCAACTTCTACAAATGATCAGCTAGTTACCTAGCCTAAGCGAGCGCCACACACTCCTGGGCGTTCTCTCCAAGCGCTCAAAAGTGTCCGACTTTTCAAAAAGCAGCAAAATGCCTTTAATTCCAGCGTCTAGAATACGTCATCTGATCAAAACCGCTTCGGCGCATCCCATACGGCAGAAACCTTAAAGAGTGGCACCATCAGAGCGCAACATAATCAACGAGCAAGTGCAAGAGATGCTAGGAAAGGGAGTAATTCAAGAATCGGCAAATCCCAGGCCCGCTCTCGTTATTCTTGTGAAGAAGACAGATGGCACGTGGAGATTCTGCGTTGACTATCGCCTATTGAATTCCGTTACCAAGAAAGACGTCTATCCCTTGCCCGGTATGGATGACACCATCGACTGTCTGCATTGCGCTTCCTACTTTTCTTCGGTGGATCTGAGAGCCGGTTATTGGCAAATTCTGATGCACCCAGCTGACAAGGAAAAAACGGCATTCGTTACGCCTGACGGGCTGTAGGAATTCAACGTCATGCTGTTCGTATTGTGCAATGCGCCGGCGACATTCGACAGATTCATGGACACTATTCTGCGTAGTTTGAAATGGCAGATTTGTATGTGCTACCTTGATGACGTCGTAATTTTTTGACGCACATTTCAGGAGCAAAACACTCGTCTCGATATTGTAGTCGACTGTATCGAAAGGTTGGTCTTAACCTGAACTTTAAAAAAAAGTGCCATTTTGGCGAGTGCGAAACAGTGGTGTTCGGACATCTCGTCGATAAAGATGGCATTAGACCCGATCCGAAGAAGACTGCAGCTGTTGAATCATACGAGCAACCTCAATCTGTCGAAGAGCTTCGTAGCTCCGTAGGGCTCTCCTCATATTTTCGGTGGTTCATGCCCGGTTTCGCGGATGTCGCTCACCCTCTGACAAATCTTCTGCGTAAGAACATTCCATTTCAGTGGAACCCTGTGTGCGAAGCCGCTTTTCGCCAGCCGACGTTTTTGTTAACTTCACAGACAATATTTCGGCACTTCGATCCGTCGTCTCCAACAGAGATTCACGCAGACACAAGTGGCGTTGGTATCGGTGCCATTCTTGTTCAGCGCGTTAACAACACAGAACATGTCGTAGCGTACTCAAGCCGGTGATTAAGCAAGCCTGAACGCAACTACACTGGGACGGAACAAGAATGTCTAGCGGTATTATTTGCCGTGCAGCTGTTTCGCTCGTACGTCTATGATCGCCCCTTCACCATCGTCACAGATCACCACTGTCTGTGCTGGCTAGTCAATCTTCGTGACCCATCCGGTCGCCTCGCGCGATGGGCCCTTCGTCTACAGGAATATGTGTTCACTATTGCGTACAAGAGTGGCCGTCGACACGCTGACGCGGATTGCCTTTTTAGGATGCCGCTATGGACGACGGATTGTGAAGCGGACAACATTGAGTACCTTATCGCTTTCCTGTCGCCTGACTTTTCCGATGCCTTGACATTCGCCGCAGAGCAGCGCAAAGACCCAAGCTTGACAACTTTTTTCTCTGCCACACAAGGACAGAAGGCCGATATTGCGTCGGCGATGGTCTTCTTTACAAGAGCAACTTATCAACGACGGGCGCCCGCTTTCTACTGGTGGTTCCAGAGTCTCTTCAAACTTCTGTCATGAGCGTTATGCACGATGACCCGACCGCTGGTCACTTAGGGACCACGCGAACACTTAATCGCAGCAATGAACGATTCTACTGGCATGAAATGCGCAAAACAGTTTACTCGTATGTGGTCAGTTGTACAAACTGTCCGAGCCACAAGCGACCTACCTCAGCTCCAGTCGGCCACCTGGAGCCAGTAAAGCCCCGTTCTGCTTTGAACAAGTCGGTATAGAACTGATCGGACCGTTTCCGCGTTCTTCAAGAGGCAGCCGGTGGATAATTGTGTATGCCGACTACCTGACACGGTATTGCGAGACGGCAGCACATTTTATGCTGCTTTCAGTCATACTCCGACACGTGCCGCCTCGCACAATAAGAAGCGACCATGGTGGCCAATTTATTGCCGATGTTGTCGAAGAATTACTGACGTTCGTGTGCCTCCCAGTTCCGACACTCAACAGCTTATCATCCACAAACTAATGGCCTCTCCGAACACACAAACCGAGCATTGATCAACAGATTATCAATGTACGTCGCTTCAAACCACAAGAATTGGGATGAAGTATTACCGTTCGTGACGCACGCCTTAAATTCTGCGAAACACGAAATGGCCGGCTTCAGCTCTTTCTTCCTTCTTTAAGCGTGCCCACCTCGCCATACGCTGGACACCATCTTTTCTTTTGTCAACCATGATGATTTGTTTATCGCGGAGACTGTGTCATGCGGAAGAGGCTTGTCGACTTGATCGCTTACGTACTTCGGTCGCGCAAGACCACTCTAAAACACGCTACGACAGTCAACACTAGCATGTTACCTATGTTCCCGATGACCTCGTGTCGCTGTGGATTCCAATACCCCGACGGGGCTTGAACAAAGAGCTACTTGCAGAATATACCGAAACGTTCGTTATCCTCGATCATCGATGTGAGGTGAACTACAGAATTGCACGTTTCACTTCAAATGGCCGCCATTTGAGGTGACGCATGTTACCCGCCTGAAGCCGTTCACACACAGGAAGGCAGAGCGACTCGCCCGGACAGCTTTGTCTGGGAAAGGAGGAATGTTACAATGTGTCACAGCCACGGAGAAAACGTGGGAAGCGAGACAAGAGAAAGAAGAGGACGACGTGGTTGCTCCTACGATTTCCACGGTCTTTCTGCCTTAGTGATCTGTAAGGGCCCCTAAAACACCTCAGATATTTTTTCAACATTTCAAGTAAACACGCGCATCGAGTTAAGAATGTCGTCACGATCAACGATGCCAAACGCTGCACCACTGCGCGCTGCGGGAGCGCCAAAAAAAAGAAAAAAAAAAAACGTCCTCCCATCCTAGCCTTTCCGGTAGGCCCAGCGGTCGTCACAATGTCAGCAGGGTTCATCTTGTGATGTCAACAGCGCTTACGACGCCCATTGGTCGAACTAGGATCTACGACTTCCGGTTTGTCTGCAAGCAAGTACGCGCGCTCCCTGCTCTTCCTCGTCGTGTTGCTCGCTTGTGCGCCCTCGCGAATCGGTAATTACAGCCCGCAACGCAAGTGCCAAATCGCTCGCGTTCCAACACAGTCGTGCTTACCGGTATGATTAGCTGCTCGAACAGAGTGCGACAGTGTTGGCCTTTCTAGACGTGCGCGCAACACAGGGTCCATAGCGGCACGCTTCGCATGAGGACGGGCCGGCACGGCAGCACAGCGGGTGGCCACAGCGGGTACGTTACCGGCAAGATAACTCGAGTCTCGCCGCATGCCGTTTGCCATTCCCGGGCCGCCGTTCGACAGCGGTTTTGCTCGCCAACGGCGACATTTCCTTGCCGTACGTAGAGAGGATGAGACCGGGACTCATTTGTGCGGCAGCCTCGCCGTCTCTGATCGCGCGACGGCGCCGATGTCGTCGCTAGGCCTTTTCCGATTCCCTTCAAAGCTAAAGTGAATGGCGATTCGAATGAATTACCGATGCTCACAAGCCGCAATATTTTATTATCGTTGTTATAGCTCTTCGCAATAATTGTACACAAAAAAGAAAAATACGCTGATATGAACGGCGCCGTCGAGTGCGATGCGAGCACAGCCGAGCCTGTCGTCTCCCGTCGGTAGCCGTGCATTGCAGCTGAGCTGCAGGCGATGTGTGGGTCGCCGGTGGCGGAGGCGCGCAGCTTCGCGGTAGTCGATTGCCCGCTGATCGTGCTGCGGGTGGTCCGCCGGCCGAACTGCTGTCTACTTTGGACACCTCTCGCGCGGCAGACCTTCTACGGCCCTGGAGGCCGGTTCGCTGTCGGTATATTTGCCGCTACCGTGGACGTGCCTTAACCAGAAATGGACAGCGCGTTAAGGATGACGTTTGTCAAGTGACATTTGGAGGAGCACTCGGCGAGGAGGAGAGACCAGCCGACGAGGAGAGTAGCGAAACGAGCGAGGGCCTAGGGATGGTCGATTAATTTTTTATTCGATTAACGATTAATCCGTCATCGTTTTTAGCCTTTAATCGATTAATCGCTCTCGATGCAGGGTTTTTCATCGATTAATCGATTAATCCAAAATTTTGCCGGGCACATCCAAGAAGGCTGAAACGCAGTTATCTACTTTTGTAGGGCCCTATTTTAATATTTGAGAGGTGGGACCAAGCCTGAAAGAGAAGTTTATAAACGTTTGATAAAGGTAACCTTTACCTTGTTAAAGACTAACTATGGTTGGCACTAGTGGCTTTTGACAAGATAAACAATATATGTTATAAAATGGCACTTAGTCCAGAATGAAAAAGCTCGTCGGCCCTACCACTCCGTGAAGATGGTTAACCAGCGAAGCTGAAACGTGCCGCCCCGGTATTTATCACTGGGTTAATCCCTAGGGTTCATTAAAGTATTTCTCAATTATGAGGTTACACACACGTTCGGCTGCGACGGAGAGAACGTCACTGACGGTGTGCCCGCAGTTCGACGTTGTCGCTTGCGTCCGATGTCTCGAGTTTGCTGGGCGGCGTGGTCATTCGCCCGCCACTGCGGCTTGCGATTCTTCGAAATCATATTGCTTTAAAAATTAAATCTGTCCGTCACGTAAGACAATGAATGGCTCATACCCCCTTAAATGGCGCCGTAAACTCGCCCTCCCCATTACGACGACAGAAGTGAAATTCTACGCTGGAATTATTAGCGGCTACGCAGCCAGTTATGGAAGCAGACGATGACGACGAATGCGGGAGCAGTGGCACGAGTGCATGCCGAGCACGAGCACGAGCGCAACCCGAGGGGCGCCAACGAGCCAGCTGCGGAACAAGATGAGGCTCGAGCGAATGCTGATGATTATATAGTTTTGTGTACACAGGCGATTTCGCCTAGACATATACGATTTCGCCTATAGTAGGATACAACTTTAAAAAACAGCAGTTGGCAAAAAAGGCAGACGAACCGCGCGCTGTTCTGTTACTCCGCCAGCCAATCACAGAAGCAAACAAAATCGTCGTCATGCGACGTTTTCAAAATGGCGCCATACTTGATACGACTGTACTTGTCGTACTTGTACTTTCCACTATAATTGTTGAGTGTAACGTACAAAATTACGCGTTTATAATTTTATTTTTGTGGTTACCGCCTTATTTAAGTAACAGGAAAACTTTGAAGTACGAACTATTTGCAGCCTCGCGGAGGAAGAGTGGCTGGCGGTTATGAGGGCGTGGGCGGGGCTTCACTGCAAACTTAAGTTGCATCCGACTATAGACATATAAAGCTTCGCTTCAATAAGGTACATTGCACTAGTGAATCCCAGTACAGTACGGTTAAAGAAGAGTTATGAAAAATGATAAAAGTGAAAGGTAAAGTCCAACTGAAATATGCAAGAAATTGCAATGTACACAGGGGAAAAGAAAGTCAATGGTTTAGGATTTTAAACCACATAATATTTTCTACAGAGCGAAGGAATGTCAATTGGCTGGCATATTTGGGTGAAACCGACACCTACTTTGAATGGCCACACAACCAGCATGCGAGAATATAGAACTCCATCGTTATGTCTAAAACTCGTCATGGTTTAAGCCGGAACGCATGCTGTGAAACATTGTTAGTGAACTGGGACTGGCGCTACGATCAACGACTGGGCTACCTTGAATTGTGAGGGCATTTCAAGCCTCCGCGCCGCGTGGTGGCGTGTGCGATGAGGGGGGGGGGGGGGGAGAGAGGGGGAACGCTCAGGTTGACATCACTCTGGACTCGGAAAGACAGTCGACAGTCGCTCTACCCAAGCCGCATAGACACTGCTCGTGGGCCGCCATTTCAGTACGATTTCAAAATTGTCGTGCCACTCCTGTCGAATTCTCGAAAACGATTAATCGAACAGGGCTAATCGCTTAAGTCGAATAAATGATAGGTGGACATCGATGAAGATTATTCGTCTTGCGGGATACTTTTCATCGATTAATCTATTAATCATTCATCGATATTACCAACCCTACGAGGGCCGTGTTTCGATCATCAAACACGTGCAGCTCCGCTATTACGGCACCATTTCGAAAAATTCTCGCGGCTACGTGTTCGTTGTAGACTCAAGCACAACTGCAACACCACAACTAAATTTCGACCTCTGGGTGGTTTAGGGGCCTTTTAACAACACTCTTAGCTCTCTGCGGAGTCGGTAACAATACTAACCGGAGTCTTGTGTTTCAGTATACACTGTAACTCAAATAAGCCAAAAAGGGTATTCTAAGGGCTGCAACCTCCCTTGGGACTACGTGCCTGAACACCGTGCTCCCTTACAGCGGTGTAGAAATGATTAGCGTCCTCCAAATTGCTCCCTGGCAAAATGGGGATGAAATAAGGAGGGAAATCGAGCCTCAATTTTACATCGCTTTTAAAAGGGAGTTTACAAGAGACAAGCCTCCCTTTAGCGTAAACGGAGTTCTATTTCTTATTCGCTGTTTTATTTTATTTTACACATGCGTTGGAAGTAAACGAGCAATGGGGGGAGAGATGTATTGTTCAAGTTCTTCCTTTTTCTTCTGCGAAATTAGACATTTCTAGAAGCCAGTGAAATTCTTCAAAGCGATATAATAGCCGATTTGTTCGTCTCGCCGACTACAATGTCCTGCCGCGCTGCAAGATTGGCCCCGACATCTCACTTTGGAACCGGGACCATGCAGGACTTCCGTGGCTTTGGCCCAGAGTGTCCTCGCGTCTGTTCGTATCAACTAAAGGTGAAACTGAAGCCAAAGCCCGCGAAGCGCCACTGTCGTCGGCGCTGGTGATGGCACCCGTCTTGCTCTTCGTAGTTACGCCGCTTGCGCGTGTGTCGGTATTTGCGTTTACGAGAGCATTTGGGCGGCCATCGGAGAGTGTTTCGTGTACTGTGGCACCTTTATACCGCACAAAAGAATTAGGTGCACCGATTTGCAGCACGGCATTGATCGGCCGTCGCGAAGCCATCGCCTATCTGTGGCGCGTTATCTGTGGTTCTCCGCACGGATGCGTGATCGAGGCCTTCCTCATTACGCCACGATGAGCAAGCGGCTAGCGAAGCCTCACCCACAGTCTTGCCAAAGTGCGTACGGCGTCGACTGAACGGATTGCCCCCGCAGGGGCGTCTGCGTCAGCAGGCGTTTGGTGTGTTGCGACACCACGTACCCGAGCACACGAGGGTTGGACCCTCCCGCGTGTAGCCGTGCGCGGCTTAGCCGTGTCCGGGGAAAAGGGGATCCTGGAGGTTGAGCCGAAGCCGGGAGTTTGGACCTTTATGGCCCCCTGGCGGAGGCAACACACCTCTTTGGCCTCGGCTTCACGTAGACGGCACCCCCGGACTGACCCACCCGGGGGAAATCGGTGGTCGCCTTTTCCTATCCCCCTCTCTGCCCTTTTTCTTTCCTATCTCCTTTCTTTACTGTCCTGTCTCCTATTCTCTTCTGTTACTTCCACGTTTCATAGGCGGCTCGGGTTAACCTTGTGTATGTGCCCTCTCTTCGGTATCTTATATTGGGTTATAGCAGCAATGCACGGCTGGCGTCTGCAGCCTTACACCTTAAGTGCTGCAGCGTCCCCTAGTTGGGCTCCGTGGTGGGTGGCCGCCATTGCCGCCGAAATAAACCGAACTAATATGGGAACACCTGCATTTCCCCGTCTACTTGATCGTCACCCTCACAAGAGGGGGCGCACCGATGAAATATTAAACCTCTTCAGACCGAAAGAAATTTTTCCCCGCTACCAAGTTGTGCACAGTGAGAAAACTGAAAAACCAGCTCGAACCGTATCCCCTTTTCTTGTTGCGAAAGGCTTGACTGACGCCCTTGGCCCAGGTTACAAGGTCACCAAAATGGCGAGCGGGGACCTCCTGCTTGAGATCCGTGACAAAGCGCAGCACAATAAATTGAACAACCTTGTGGCATTTGGAGACATACCTGTTACCGTCTCACCTCATCGGTCTATGAACACAGCACGTGGAGTAGTGTCTGATGCAGATCTAATCGACTTGTCCGAAACCGAACTATTGGAAGGCTGGAAAGAACAAAACGTAACAAACGTACAGCGCATCATTATCAGAAGAGAAAATAAGGAAATTCCCACTAAACACCTGATCCTGACTTTTGCCACTTGCGATCTGCCAGAAACCATAGAAACCGGATACACAAAGTTAGCTGTCAGGCCATACATCCCCAATCCAGAAGATGCTTCCAATGTCAAAGATTGGCCACGGCTCGCAGAGCTGCCGTGGTAGACTAACATGTGCGAAATGTGGAACGCAAGGTCATTCCTCAGACAACTGTGAAGCGGCACCTCACTGTGTAAACTGTGATGGTGAGCATCCAGCTTACTCCCGGTCTTGTCCGAATTGGAAAAAAGAAAAAGAAATTATCACTCTCAAAGTTCGTGAGAACATCTCCTTCAAGGAAGCACGTAAAAGGTGCTTGCCATTCCACAGCACAACATATGCCGAGGCGACGCGTCAGGGGGCAACGTCGCACCGGCTTCCGCCACCTGCCCGGCCCGCGCGCAGCGAGCCGCCGGCTGTGGCAGCCGCCCCTATGGTGGGAGCAGCCAAGGCTGCCTTGCCATCACCGAACTTGGCCACACCAGTGGCCCCTGCTAGCTCTGGCAGCAGCCAGGATAGCACGGAGGCTAAGGAGGTACCGTCAACCTCCGCACTGGTGGGGACAAAGGCTTCGTCTTCCGAGGCGAAGCCAAACCGACGTACACATCGCTCGTTAGAGCGAGTGTCCAACGCCTCGCAAGAGGCAATGGACACAACTCCTTCTCAGACGGCACACGGAGTGCCTAGGGAGAGACGACTCTCCCAAGAACGCTCCAAAAAAGACAAGACACCAGTTACAGCGCCTGGAAAAGGCTCTGTAAAATAGGCTGTACACTTCCCTTGAGACACACAGCACCTTTTATTTTCCTCCAACATGAACACAATAATGCAGTGGAATGTTAGGGGACTAATCCACAACCTAGACGAGATCCAAGAACTTATCAATAAATTTAATCCAAAGGTGCTGTGTGTTCAAGAAACACACCTAAACTCCAGGAACACCAACTTCCTACGTCAGAATATTGTTTTCCGAAAAGATCGCGAGGATTCTGCCGCATCATCTGGTGGTGTGGCCATCATACTCGACAGAAGTGTAGCCTGTCAGCAACTTCCACGGAATACAGCACTTGAGGCAGTAGCCGTTCGTGCTGTACTTCTTGGTAAACTCGTAACCATTTGCTCGCTCTACATACCCCCACATTATCATTTACACAAGCATGAATTTCAGTCATTTATAGATGAATTACCAGAACCTTACCTGGTTCTTGGCGATTTCAATGCACACAGCAGCTTATGGGGCGACACGCGTTTGGATGCGCGAGGACGCCTAATCGAACAATTTCTTTTCTCCTCTGGTGCGTGTCTCCTGAATAAGAAGGAACCCACCTACTACAATCTCGCAAACAAAACATTTTCTTCCATTGATCTCAGTGTAGCTTCCCGTCTATATTTCCAGAACTTAAATGGGAAGTTATAAAAAATCCTTACGGGAGTGACCACTTCCCCATACTGCTGAGATCACAACTACAAAACGAACCTTCACCACAGGCTCCCCGATGGAAGTTTGATATGGCAGATTGGGAGAAATTCCAAACTCTTACAAGTGGTATCTCGTGGTCTGACTTATCTTCGATGGGAATTGATGCTGCTGTCGAGTATCTTACATCCTTCATAATCGGTGCCGCTTCTGAATGTATACCAGAAATGAGTGGTGCGACCTGCAAACGCCGTGTCCCATGGTGGAACGACGAATGTCGGAAGGCTCGTAGGAAACAGAATAAAGCGTGGGGGTTGCTACGCGACTCCCCAACTGCAGAGAATCTCGTTAATTTTAAGAAAATAAAATCGGAGGGCAGAAGAACGCGGCGACAAGCCAGGAGAGAGAGTTGGGAGAAGTTTTTATCAGGCATCAACTCATATACAGACGAGGGCAGAGTCTGGAAGAAAGTAAATAAGATAAAAGGGCTACAAACTTATTCACTCCCGTTGGTAAACAAACAAGGCGACAGTCTGGAAGACCAAGCTAACTGCCTGGGAGCACATTTTGAAATTGTGTCCAGCTCATCTCATTATTCCCAAACATTTAAAAGGCACAAGGCTGCAATAGAAAAACAGAAACTAGAAAGAAAATGTACCGGAGACGAGGCATACAACCAGCCTTTCTGCATTGCTGAGCTGTATGCATCACTTAGTTGTTGCAATAAGTCTGCCCCAGGCTCTGACCGCATAGCTTATCAAATGCTGAAACACCTTCCCCATGAAACAAAGAAAACTCTCCTCTCCCTATACAATGCTATATGGACCTCCGGCGAGATCCCCTCTGCCTGGAAAGAGGCCATTGTAGTCCCTATACTGAAACAGGGCAAGGACCCATCGTCTGCTTCGAGTTACCGCCCTATAGCACTAACAAGCTGCCTCTGCAAACTGTTCGAAAAAATGATAAACCGCCGACTAATCCATTTCCTCGAATCAAACAAACTGCTTGACGCGTACCAATGCGGGTTTCGAGAAGGTCGATCCACCGTCGACCATTTGATACGTATTGAGACGCAAATTCGTGAAGCTTTCGTCCGTAAACAGTTCTTTCTGTCTGTATTCCTTGATATAGACAAAGCCTACGATACCACGTGGCGTTTTGGAATACTTAGAGACCTCTCACACTTTGGTATACGTGGTTGCATGTTAAATGTCGTCGAAAGTTATTTATCTAATCGCACTTTCCGTGTTCGTGTGGGAAATGCTTTATCAAGACCATTTGTGCAGGAAACTGGAGTGCCACAGGGCGGGGTGCTCAGTTGCACTCTCTTTATCATAAAAATGAGTTCTTTGCGTCTGTATATCCCAAGAAACATGTTTTATTGTACATACGTCGATGATGTACAGATAGGTTTCACCTCCTGCAATCTTGCAGTCTGTGAGCGGCAGATTCAACTTGGTCTGAACAAGGTGTCGAAGTGGGCAGACGAGAATGGGTTTAGCCTTAACCCACAAAAGACCACCTGCGTACTGTTCTCCAGAAAGAGGGGTCTGCACCCCGATCCTGACATTGAGTTGCAGGGAGAACGGGTGCCCGTAAAAACAGAACATAAATTTTTAGGTGTGATTCTAGATACAAAGCTTACATTTATGGCACATATACGGTATGTAAGAAACAAGTGCATGAAAACAATGAATATTCTAAAAGTGTTGTCACGCACTGCTTGGGGTAGTGACACAAAGTGTCTTTTGAATTTGCATAAGAGCCTCATACTCACAAGATTAGATTACGGCGCCATAGTGTACCATTCCGCTACGCCAAGCACCCTGAGGATGCTGGATCCTGTACACCATCTAGGCATCCGCCTAGCCACTGGTGCCTTCAGGACAAGTCCTGTGGCAAGCCTGTATGTAGAGGCGGACATGTGGTCGCTTGATATGCAACGTTCATCCTTAAGCCTCACCTATTTCCTGAAAGTAAATTCTAACTCGGAACACCCGTCCTTCTCAACCGTAAATGATATGACCAGTTCCACACTCTTTAATAACCGGCCGACAGCAAGAGAACCCTTTTCACTACGTGTAAGAAAAATTAGGGAAGAAATGAACATCCCACTACTTGAAAATACTCTGATGGCCCCAGCAAAGCCAGTGCCACCGTGGCATTGGCAACTCATAGAGTGTGATACTTCGTTTGTAGAGATCACAAAAGATGCTCCAGAGGCACATATACGGATGCATTTTCTAGAAATCCAGTTCAAGTACTCGTCCTGCACTCAGTTTTACACCGACGCTTCCAAGTCACATGCAGGGGTATCTTATGCAGTAGTCGGCCCATCGTTCTCCGAGTCCGATGTGCTGCACCCGGAAACAAGCACTTTTACGGCTGAGGCCTATGCACTTTTATCGGCTGTGAAGAGTATAGGCAAATCGAAACTCAAAAGATCAATAATATTTACAGACTCCCTAAGCGTCGTAAAAGCCATCATGACTCTACATAGACACACAAACCCTGTACTTATTGAACTGTATTCTGCTCTGTGCAAGGCATACGTGTCTAACCAGCATATTATTATATGCTGGGTGCCTGGCCATAGAGGCATCGAGGGGAATGTTCTGGCTGATCAAATGGCTACATCAACTACATCGCGAGCCCTTAACCCTACCGCTTCTATCCCTGCCAGCGATCTCAAGCCCTACTTGAGAAAGAAACTTCGAAGCCACTGGCAGCGCTTGTGGGATGCCGAAACGAACAATAAGCTCCACTTAGTTAAACCACAAATAGGTCCCTGGCATCCCGTTACGAAAATACGAAGAACAAATGTCCTATTCTCTCGTCTGAGAATAGGACATACATACGGCACCCACAATTTCCTCCTAACTGGAAATGACCCGCCAACCTGTGGTAGATGTGGGGAGAGGCTTACCGTGCTCCACGTCCTCGTGGAGTGCAGGGAAGCCGAAACAGAGAGAAAAAGGCACTTTCCCCTAGCGTACCGGTACTGTCTTCCACTCCATCCCGCTATGTTTCTGGGCGACAGACCTCTCTTTAGCACTAAAGCTGTCCTGGATTTTCTGAGTGATGTAGTATTGCATGTTATTTGCCCAATAGTTTCGTAGCGCATCCTCTCTCCAGAGGATGTCGCCGCGATAGTAATTTTGCATAGCACGCGCCTCCAGGCCCTTGCGTTTCGAAGGGTCTGTCAAGGCAGTAGTGCTGTTTGAAAAGTTTATCAGTGATGAATTTTTCGTTTATCTTCATCATCTTGCAATTTGTTCTTTCGTGTTCATAGTGCACCTCATTAGCCATTGCCATAATTTTATTACATATATATTTTACGCATTTTACAGCGATTGTTTTTTAGGCCCTTTTACAGCCACGACACATCTACCTTTCGCAATTCATTGCTCCATTGTCAACTCATGAACACACTGGCCTGGCGCTCTTTGGCCATACCTGGCCCTTGCGCCATTAAACACCATACATCATCATCATGAACGGATTGCCGCTTGTCCTCTGTTTTACGCGGCTTTTTTTAGCTGCGGTGGTGAGTGTTCGCGTACGGCACGGAGCTAATGCGCTATGCGCCTAAAGTATAAACCACATGCACGCGATCTTGCGCGCGTCAGCGACAAGCGACGCGATGCTAGCGACGAGACGAGCGACGACTTTGAGCGACGTCTCCGCGGTGTTGCCGATATGAGGGCAGCAAGTACTCGCCGAAACTGGCGTGACGCGTGCCTTATTAATTTGAGTTCATGTGGTTTAGCGTGAAGAGCAGCATAAATATTTCTAAAGGTTTTGCACTACGTTATTATCCTTGCACGTATCAAAATCTAGTCCGTTTGCTCGTTCCGTGCGACAATCAGTACTACTTGACTGATGTATATCCAGCTCCGGCTTCGCGCTATTGGCTATTCGCTTATAGCATTTCCGGGCGACGAGCGACGAATTCTAGATTTCTAGAACCGAGCGATTGAGCGATAAGAACGAGCGATCAGTTCGCGCGACGGCCCGTTTCGTCGCTCGAAGCCGTAGTTCGTCGCCGTCGCGCACAATATTGCTCTCATGCGGTTTGGGTTTAATGCTCAAGCTTTAATTTCTTTTCTCAGACAGATTCTGAGAAAAATAACTAGCTGCCGCGCAGGTCTAACTGCAGCTATTTGTGGTGTCAGCTAGCTTCTTAAAATAAGAGTGAGTCAGTGTGTGTGTGTGTGTGTGTGTGTGTGTGTGTGTGTGTGTGTGTGTGTGTGTGTGTGTGTGTGTGTCAGGCTTAGAAGTATTTTAGTGACGTGTTCATGTGCACATGTCTTGTGAATGCGTACTGGAACATCAGTTAGGTTTCACTGCTTTAAAAGAAACCACCTAACTAATGTCAATTTGTTTCTTGTTTCTAGTCCTTAGGGCTATCAGCCGACAAGTTATACCTGGAACTAGAAATGAACCACGTGCCATTTGATTCACTCAGTTTCGATCCGAACAATGCACACTGGTGGAAGGCATGCATTATTAGTACGTATGTTCAACATTGTGTTGCATGCAGAGAGACATGTGAGTGTACATTAATACACTCTACAGTAACTTGTCCTGAATTACACTTTTAAAAATAAATAGCAATTTCAATAAACGACCACATGTGTTTTTGTTTCTTTTTTTAAGTCAGTGAGCGGTGTCCTACAGTAATACACAAAAGCAACTCGCAAACTGCACATCTTTGTAACCATGCATTGCAACATATGTAATTCTTTCTTTTTTTTTACGGAACATGCCGCTGGCTGTCTCAGTCCGTCCATTTACGCAGCACATTTATTTGTGTCTTTGAGTTGTAAGGCAGGCGACAGCTGTTTGGAGGGTATGGATGTCTAATAGATGTACAGTATGGCCCGTGGACATCAATTAAGGCTCAGTTACACTGGCGACTTGAGGAGGTCGCGCAGCCATTTGCGACTCGCGGCCAAAAAGCGACCGAAGGCGGCCGATGTTCACACCGGCAAGCCCGGCTGAGCGCGACCCGCAAGTCGCAATCCCGGAGATGATCGTTCTCAGCGAGAACTCTAGGAATCGACGCAGATCGCGCGCACTTCGGCGGTACTGTGTAAATTGGTTTCGCGTTCCGGCAACAGCCATGGATTTTGATTCGATCGAACAGGAAGACGTCGTCCCTGTGCTGATGTGCTCTGCCGTGGTGTCAGCTGTGGCAACGCGGAAGCCTCCGAAGAAAACGCGATGCTTGTGGGTCCGCCCGTGCCTCCGCTCGCATGAAATGGCCGGTCACGCAAGCTGCCTCCTGCTCGAACTTCGTACGCATGACAACCAGTATTATCGAGAGCAACTTGTAATTTCTAGTTCGCGTTGCGTGGGATTCGTTGCATAATGTTAAAGCAAAGCTGTTCACCCGCTGTTCACCTTTGGGTGGCGTGCGTCCAACGAACGATAGCTGGAAAAGGGGCTTATGTTTGTGGTGCTTTCTTTTGCTGCTGTTTAGCTTCCAGCGAATGCGACCGGGTACATTCGACGCGTTGCTGCATTACAAGGCAAGACACCAAATACCGGCCTGTAGTCTGTATGGTGGCGTGGACATTGCATTTGGCATCGAGGACGTCGGATAAAAACACATAACATCACTTTCGTCGCGGCGCAGATTGGTTGAGCAGCTTTGTGACCCCGGTCGCGTGACTGAGAAATTGTACAGCTTGTATTCTCATTAACACAAAGAGCCAATAGATTTGTTGTAAGCCGGAAGACTTGGACTGCGATTTGACCTGCATTATACGTGAGCTCGACGCGTGCAGCTATTCGTAAAGTTTTATTGCTTCCTCAGATAAAGAGCCTCGCATCCTACGGAACCACGTGATGCCCCCGGCCAACGTCGCACCGCCATTCCGTATGTTCCCTGCATTAGCGAAGCTTTGGCACGTGTCCTGTGTAACTATAATCTGCAAGTCGCCCATGTTCCCAGCGGCAAGTTAAGTCACGAGCTTGTCAACGCCAAAGACAAACTAAGGAAGGAAATGTTCCCTGGCGTTGTACATCAGAGACCGTGCGTGGACTGCAATTATGTCTGCATTGGTGAAAGTGGCAGTTTCCGAGCGGCGCCTGAAGGAGCACATGAGCGATGTCAAAACGAAAAAAAGTCCCTTCCAGTGCACTCGCTGAACACGCAGAAACTATATAAGCAACACGATTTCAACTGATGCCAAGCTTCAGTCATCGCCAAAGAAAAGAACCGGGCTAAGCGACAGTATCTGGAATCTTTGACCATCCAAACCACAGCACACACGCTTAATCGAAACGACGGCAATCTCCCGCCAACATATGCAAGATGCCTCAAGCGATTATTGACGCAGATTTAAGCTAAAGGTTATGTGCCTCTCAGCTCAGTGAACAAGGCTTCCGTGTGGAAGCCGGAACGTTTAAGAATTTTTAGACAACACCACTTTGGTCGGCGTTCTGTTTTTTTATATAATGCCGTTACTTCCCAACCAGACAAGATTTCGTTGAACACTCTTGAATTCAAGTATTCGACACTTTTGCTAATTTCAAATTCTGCTTAGCCGATGTGTTTGACTTCACTCCTGCCCAGCTGCAATTCCACAATTGCAAGAAATGCCTTAATGTAAATATTTAGAATGTTATTGTTTGGAAGTTTGGGAAATATATTTGAAACAGTGAATTTGTCGTATTCGACAAGCAATGTGATCTTCTATTAACCCACCTGAACAAGTATAATTGCCCTATATGCCACAAAGATAAAGAATATATAAGGTGCAACAAAGTTTTATGTTCATGTTACAGCTCAAATTGCATTACCGGCATTGTTTGTGTTTATAAAATTGCAATGGCTAACATATTATAGCACAGCTTCTGCTTAATTAAGCTTCTAGGTCAGACACTGGTATACACATAATAGCACCAAGTAAGGAGAACAAAGAAACACACTGACAGCACTGGCACTAAATACCAACTGATTTTATTCGTTAAGGTAGGCGAGCATTTAAAGCCACAACCGCTCTTTTTGTGCCAGTGACGAGTCACTTGTCCAGGGATTTTTCGCCTACTGAGTGCCATGGACAAGCGGCAATGTTTTCATCATTTTGGTGTGAATACTGTGTTTATAAGAGGCACCAATTTTGCAGTAAACAAATGTTTTGAGGCCACAGTGGCAGGAAACGATGCAGAAGTCTGGCTTGTTTAAAAGAAGCAGTGCGAAGTGAGGTGGCTGCAGTGACAAAGATCGCCTGTTCAATGCCGGAATTCATGTTTTTGGATGTTTCTTCATCTGAAGTAAAGAATTGGGGCTGGAAATCTCTAACGTGTCATGGTTGGAGCATCAACATTATTCTCACAATTGTGAAGGAAATTTGAGCCCCTGGCGACATGTTTAGAAAAAAAACACTTTTTTGCTTACACCTTTGCGATTGTCTTTCCATGCAGCGCCAGCAATAACGCATTTCATGGGCGATAACAAAAGCATGGTTGACTTCGGTTCCAAAAAAACGTGTCACTTCTTTTATAGAGAATTTACCTGCGATTCATCATTCACATTGTGACAGGTGCATATTTTGTATCCTTACTGTTCTTAGTGCCCCATATAGTAACTATTTCCGAGCTCAATTTTATTTTCAACCCGCCGTGGTTGCTCAGTGGCTATGGTGTTGGGCTGCTGAGCACGAGGTCGCGGGATCAAATCCCGGCCACGGCGGCCGCATTTCGATGGGGGCGAAATGCGAAAACGCCCGTGTACTTAGATTTAGGTGCACGTTAAAGAACCCCAGGTGGTCCAAATTTCCGGAGTCCTCCCGGTCCGGAGTCCGCCCCCCGGAGAATTTCCGGAGTCCCCCCCCTACGGCGTGCCTCATAATCAGATCGTCGTTTTGGCACGTACAACACAATAACTTCATTTATTTTTAATTTTATTTTCAGAAAAACGCTGAAATTTCCCAATTTTTTTGAGTGGTTCATTGTGAAGGGGAGCTTTCATTACTGCAATATCAGCTGTTCATTTATTATTTTGTGCTGTTCTTTACTTTCTGTCAACTATTCTTTCATGTTTTTAAGTTGCAAATAGACAAGAACACTGAAACAGTTTATATTGGTAATAAACGTAACAATATGAAGCATGATATTGCTACAGACCGGTATTTACGATGACGAAGAGGCCAGTCGTGTGAAGACGACAACGATTGGAGGCTAGTACGGGCTGTTGCCTTTCGGCCAAGTGCAGCTTATTCACGTCTAAATATACTTGTATATATCTTGTCGTCTGCGTCTTCCCACGTAACATAATTAGTCGAGGTGGACATTTCCTGTCCTTGTCATGGAAGCCCCGCAGTGGTTGGTACGTCCGGCCTTCCATCATGGCTCCGAGACGACAGCTCGTCTCAACCAGTTATGACACCAGCTGCCACTCCGATGACCTACATCGCACTCCGCTCCCCGTGATCCTGGCGTATTCTCAGGAGAAGATGGGAAAGACGTGGAGGACTGGATCAGACTGCACGAACGAGGCAGCAATAACTGGTGGGACCCTACTGTCATGCTTCCCAACGTAGTATTTTGCCTTGGTGGCACACCTCGAGTATGGTTACGGACAGACGAAGATAAGCTCACCAGTTGAGATATGCTGAAGCAAAAATTGTGAGACTTGTTCGGCAACCCTCACAGTCACCAACTTGCCACGAAGAAGGCATTATCCAGCCTTGTGCTGATGTCAACAGAGCCGTATGTCACATGTATTCAACAAGTCCTGGCTCTGTGCCGCAAAGTTGACGCACACGACTGAACCAGACAAGGTTTCCCACATTCTCAAAGGTAGCGTCAATGACACCTTCAACTTTTTTGTCTTCAACAAGGAGGCAACGGTGGATGCAGTCATAAAGAGTGCCGCTGGCTGGAACCCGCAAAAAGCCACCATGTCGACCAACAGTTTGCCCGTCTATTAAGCACCCCGGCAACATCTTCCTGTGCCGACGCTCCCCGTCCCAACAACAATAGCAATGTTCCCGGATCGTCCGGCGAGAGATTGAGGCTGCCTATCGGGCTGCCTTCGAATCCAGCTCCGCCAACAAACCTGGAGTCACGGTTTCCCTGATTCAGACAGTTGTATGCCAAGAGAATAACTTCAGTTTGGCCTAATTTGTGTTTACTGCGTGTTACCGCCCGTGTCATCGTTTCGTGTTTCTCTTTCTCTGTCTTTGTCCCTGATTAGCGGTCAACATGTCATCCTGTATGCCAAGAGTTTGCCAACATGGGTCTTCACTCTGCCTGCCTGGCCCTTCGCCCTGATGCCCGTTCGAATTCTTCGATCCCGCCCTGTTCCACATCTTATTACCCAGCACCTACGCCAAATATGTTACGCGGGAAGATGCAGATTAGAAGCTAGCTATATACAAGTGTATTTACAAATGAACATGCCACACTTGGCCAAAATAGATTAGCTCACGCTAGCCTCCAATCGGCATCTTCACACCACTGGCCTCCTCATCATCGTAAATACTGCTCTGTAGCAATACCAGGCTTAATATAAACTGTTTCGGTGTCCTTGCCTATTCGCAACCTAAAAACATAAAAGTATAGTTGACAGCTAGTAAAATAAAGCAGAAAATAATAAATGAACAGCTGATATTGTAGTAATAAAACTTTCATAAAAATTCATGAATTCATGAAAATTAATGAATGAAATTCATGAATTCATGAAAATTTTGGGAAATACCAGTGGTTTTCTGAAATTAAAATTGAGGACGGAAAGGGTTAATATTATATGAGGCACGAAAATCAGTAGCGAAACAAAATATGCAACTGTCAGAATGCGAGTGATGAATCGCGGGTAAGCATTAGAAAAAAATTCATCTGATTTTGTCACCGAGAGACAGTGATTGTTTGCTGACACATGTCAAACTCTGTTTGCTATTGTACAAAAACCTCAATCATTTCCCTCTCAGTTTTATATGGCTTTTTGCAACTAACCCTGTCTGCAGGAACATAAGGATGCACCATCAGCTCTTGACATGTGCAGCCATGCGGCTACCGTAATCATTCTTCATGGAAGTTGTGAGTTCACGCACTTCCTCATTAAAGCATTGATAGTGATTATGTTTATACTACTTGTTTCCATCCAGGAGCAAAATCAGTTGGTATCTTATTTGCACGATTGAAAGTCGACCTATCTTTTTAAATTTGAAAATCTAAAGGGGGGGGGGGTTAAAGTGAAAACATGGCACCGCCAATAAAAAGGAGAGAAACGAGTTATCACGGGCGCTACAATGTAATTATAATTTTATGTTTTCTCTACAGCTCTAGCCATAGCGTTCGGCTATTCTTCGGTAGGGTTTTTTCAACATTTTAAAAACCTTTGCAACCCACACAGCACTAATGGTTTTGCTGATAGTTGATGGAAGGGCCGCTGTTCCAATTGCGGTGGCACTGACTCTCGGAATGCTGGTGCTTCCGGGGGAGTATCGATAGTTAATGGAAAAGCAGATGCCGCTCACGTGTTTCTCTTTATAGCTCTACTTTTACTTGACTGCCTGCCCTGTGTTACTCCAAATTTTTTGTGTTATGGAATGTGCCCATGGGTGTGCCTTTTTTTCCTGACACATGTGATATGGGGAGGGGGGGGGGTCGAATTACATTCGAGTCGACTTGCAATCGTGGAAATACGCTAGTTGGTGCCTTCACTGTTGATATGTGTTTCTATGTCGTTGTTTTTCATGCCAGCATACCCTGCATACAATTTCTGAAAGCTGGGAGAGTTGGTTACCTGCATTAGGAAGCATGGTTACTACACTATCTGATGAAATAACATGAAATGCACAGAACGGGTCCTGCAGGTCAACGGGTTTTACAAAACAAGTGATTACATAAATGCATAAAATGCTCACAATTGCAGCAATATTTGACTATACATGACATGTCAGATATATCACTCATTTTGCATATGAAGCATGCATTACACATATTGTTCAAGTAATCAATATTTCTAGTCAAGACACCAATAGGTTTGCTATTGCATTTATCGGCTTCTTGTTGGGAAAAGGCCCTATATATCAATGTGCACTTTCAGCTTTATAGTTTTCCGAGTATTTGTGCTGCCACATTTTGTAAGTTGTCCAGAGCTTACTAACGCGCTAACCTACGCCGAAGGCTCCCTAAGCCTGTCATTGAGGCACATTTGAGTGCCTTTAATGCCTTCTTCTGCAGCAAATGTTACATTGCGCCGACCAGGAGTTGCGTTAATGACAGGCTGCAGGAGCATCGAGCACAGATTTAGGCGTTAACAGCATGTGGATTTCAAAAAACATTGTAAAAGATGCCAAAGCATGCAAAAATGCTACTGTACACATGTACTTCAAAATACAAGGCAGAAAAGTGCACATTGATGTACTAGACCATACAAGAAAGCAATGACTGCTATAACACACCTTCTACAAGGGTCTGGAATAGATAAATTACTTGAACAAGTTGATGTATGACGTGCGTGCATCATGGATGACATAGTTTATATGTCCTACATTGGGAAATTTCATTGTGAACGTGACGTTTTTACGTGCATAATTACTATATAGTGAGGTCAGTTGATTTCTAGCAACCATTCTGTGCATTTGGTGTTTTGTCTTTCTTAGTACTGTAATCATGTTTCATAAGACTTTACACACATTGCTAAAATAAGGCTTTTGGACAGTTTGGTCTTCTTTTCATCCCCATTCTTGTTCTTGTAATTTCCCTTGCCACATAAGCAATTTTCTGGAGCACTTGTACCATTTCACTGTGGTCTTGCATTTACTTGCCAGATGTCTGTATTTGAAGAGCCCAGACCACTTGTAGTATACAAATTTGTTACGAGCTGAAGGCTATGGGTGGCTCAGTAAACATAATGCTAAATATTTTATAGCGATAGCAATTATATGGACACTCCAAAGCGGATTTCTGCCGTCGGCGTCGTCGTCGCCGTCGCCATGAGGTTCCGTATGACGTCAACAGCGTTGAAATCATCGCCGCGTTCCGGACGCTGAATGTGCGAGTGAAAGGGCGCGAGGGACGCGCGCTTTCACGGGGAGCGAACGCACGTCGGAGAGCAAACTCGCGTTCAGCGCCGTGCTCCTTGAAGGGCTGCAGAATTAAGCGTCTCTTTCCTCCTTTACAATCACCATATATAGAGAGCAAGCGCGACTTCTTCAGTCGCGCGAAAGGCCGTGAGGGGACAGGAGGAAGGGAGGGAGTGAGGCGACGTTTAGCTGCGGCACCAAATGCGTATTTATATAAAAGCGTTGCAAGGCGAGAAGGTGGCTAATATTTCCGACGCTACTCGACGATTGTCCCATTCTGATCTCGTCGAAAACCTCCGAGCCGCCTCCAGGGGCACTGGAAACAGCCACAGGGGCTTTACCACCAACGCCGCGCGCGTTCGGTGCGAACGCGGGGAAAACGCCGACGGCGTCGACAACAGTTCTGCGCATTGCTGCTGCTGCTGCTGCTGCTGCATGTCCAAGGTCCAAGACACGACCGGTCATGGTTACGCTTCGGCTAGAGTGTACTAGAATACTGTTGAGTGGGACGATCGGCTGGGGCGGCGCATGCTTCGCAGTCAGGCGCCCGACGTGGAAAAATACTGTGGCGGCGCTGCAATAGAAGGGGATTGGGCCGCGTCAAGGTAGCGCCGTTGGAAACTGCTGGCGATACTGCTCCGCAGGGTCATTCGTACTACTTCGTGCGCTGGTATTTGCGTTCAGACCTCTCAAATGGTGTTCATAATTGCATATGACATGTATGCATGCCTTAAGAATCAATTGCTTCCATTCTCTTCTTTATTTTATTTTTTAATGCCTGCTCCGTGATCTCTTTCGGTCTCGGGCCGGGTTCGGGCCGGTTTCGAGCCGGGCTTGGGCCGCGCTCGGGCCTAAGGTAAAGGGGTGGCGGGCCGGGCCGGGCGGGTAACGTAGAATTTTTTCTCGGCCCGGGCCGGGCCCGGGTATCGCCACAAGAAGTTTGGTCGGGCTCGGGCGGGCAGCCCAACGTAAAAACGGGCCCGGGCCGGGCTCGGGCTGAAAAAAATCGGCCCGAGCACTGCTCTAATGTGTTGTCTTGATTTACTTTTATTGTGAGCGTTGCTAGGCATCCTATTACGCAATTAAAGAGCTTCTGCAGATGTAAACTGTTGATTCGAAAATTCATGACCTTTTAATCACTGCAGCTATAGATTCCTTTAATCATAATCTCTTTTCTTCGCTACAAAATACGGGTTTTTAATCTGATTAGTGGTTCCTATAAGCCACTCTATAGCTGGATGGAAACACTTCAGAAATTGTTCCAAGGTCCATAATTTATTTTTCAGTCAAATCAGAATCGAAAAAACACCCTTTGCAGATGACAAATAATACGGTCCATATCATTTAATAAAACATTCTAGAAGGTTTTCGTCGTTATTCGTTGCGCCGTGGTGACCGAGACATGCCAGCTGTGTTGTTGCTGCTACGAAGTGCTCGCAAGATGCATATCGGAATATAGTAGGTGTTTCAGCGAACACTTTCAAACATTCTTAAAGGTTGCCTGTGGCGGAGAAGCAGAATTCTAGTTCATGAGCTGGTCTACTCGAAGAGGCGGACATTACTTGCACAAGAAATTGAAATGCATCGTCGAATTATTAACAAAAAATTACTAATTAGGTTTTTAACTAATTACCTGATGGCCCATATTGCAATTTACAAATTGTAGCCGTGGAGTTCGCAAGGCGGATCAACTTGGAACCAATTCTCGGGATGACGCCAGTTTCGAGATATTAATTCCCGAACTTTGCGGAGAAATGCATTTGCTTTCCAGTTAGTTTCTTAACAAAACGCCGCTGTATGCATTGAAGCACAAAATTAACTGGAACGCCAATGCATTTCTCCGCAAAGTTCGGGAATTGATATCTCGAAACTGGTGTCATCCTGAGAATTCGTTCCAAGTGGATCCGCCTTGCGAACTCCACGGGTACAATTTGTAAATTGCAATATGGGCAATTGTTAAATATGGGTAATTAGTTAAAAACTTAATTAGTAAATTTTTGTTAGTTACTCGATTATGCATTGCAATTTTTTGTGCAAGTAATGTCCGCCTCTTCGAGTAGACCTGTTCATTCAATAGAATTGGGCTATCTGCCACAAGGAACCTTAAATAAATTTTGAAAGTGTTCGCTGAAACACCCTGTAAATGTGTCGCAGCTGTACTAGGTGCAACTGTGTTCGTTTTATTCTCAGAAGTAAACTGTACATATATGTTGCCGATCGCGTTTTCTTATGTAGTTCCCCGATAGAGAAGCCCTATCAGACCAGCTTTTCTGCTTCGTACATGTATCGTCTGTTACGAAAGTCGGTACTGCACTTTTGAAGAAGCTTCTATCGGTTAGGGTAATTTAGGGAACTTCATAATAGTTACATAAGTCAAGACATACTGCGCTGTCCTGAAATGTGGACGCACCTGTGCACTAATTCTATCAATGCAAATTTCTAGCAGCCTTGATTTTTATCATCAGTGTTGTGAATAGCAGGAATTTCTAGATTGCACGAATAGCTTTATATTTTGAGATGCAAGCGGCTTCCATACCCGATAATGCTAACTGCTTTGTTTTTGTAGGCGACTAAGCACAGAGTCTGTTTGTGAAGAAACCAGTGGTATTGTAGATGAATAAGGTATAGATAAGAACTAGATACTTCCTTATTATTAAGTACAAATCTACGTTTCCTGACAAAAAACAATGTGCATGTAAAAAAACAAGACTGAACACAGCTACAGTGATATATTCTGCTAGCAACCAGCAGAATCGTATGAAAGAAATTTTGGCCAGAGTTCTTACTCACTGGCTAGCTGTGGTCACGTTACTAATGCAGGCAGAATAAGCTAAATGAAAGTTTACCGTTACTCTGTGCATCCACCCTATTTCATTCTCTGGTTCGTGTCACCTGCTTTGGCACGAGCCTTCAATTTAATGCGAACAATATTTATCACAAGTACCAGCATTATCTGCCTAGGAAGTACTATACTTTCTATCCTCTTGCTCATTCTGCCCACAGTCATTAACAATTAATGTACGTTAAAATGACTTTAGCCTGCACAGTATGTCCATTAGGTGTTTTTTCGGCGCACTTTTCACTATCTGTAAGCGCACTGCTGCCTATCATCCGTGGATGTATGGTGTTGGACGTTATTAGTGTCCATCTCGGTGATCTTTATTTTGCACAGGCCATGGTTCCACTCATAACTGAACAGTTTTCAGCTGCGCTACCAGACTATGAATAGAGGCGCCTCACCTCATCATTTTTAGCATGTTCATTGCCGCAGAGCATTCCGCCTGAGAATTAAGCTGCTATCACAATATAAAGGGTGCCTATTGGCTGTCATGACAATATTCTGAACACAAGTTTTCACAGTTATGTGGGCATGTTATGGATTGAAGCCAGCCAATGAGAACGAACTGGTGGCAAAATTTTCCAAGTGAATTTTCCAGCAGAATATTTGCTCCCGATGTTATATTAGCCGCAATATTTTCGTCAGTGTGCTTTATTTTTCTTTGGCACAAATTTACTACCCCGCCAGATAAAACATTGTCAGACCATCAGTTTTTGTCCGATACACATGGACACTTCTTTATTTATTTTATTCCGGAAATGGTACCTAAGCCCAGCATAGATCAGCAACATCAGCTTAACGTATGCAGACACTTGAATTGCTGCTGGCGAGAAAAAGAAATAACTGCATAACTAATAGTAATTATTCCAGTAAAACATTTATTCTTATTTACGTATTGATTGTATAAGTTGTGCTGTTCATTTTATGCACACAGCACACGTGAACACAAATTTTATGCGTACATTTCGTTTATATGCATGTGTGTGAATAAAAAAGCAGAATTTCTAATATCAAGACATGTAGCACCAACTAGGCCCCATGAAAGATGCTCTATACGGTATTCAGATGGTCTTATATAAATTTTATCACGTGATGCAGTTGCAACATTGCTTTCCTGTATGTAGCCCAGTCAGTTTATGAACTGTATTCGCTGCATGTGAGAATGAATATTTTAGACCAATGACAGTACCTGAGGCAGCAGCTTTTTATTTAGCCTTTTCCATCACTTGTTAGAGGGTCTTGTTGAATTAGGCCGTCTAAACAACTCGTATAAAGTTCTGTGTTTAGTATACCAGCACTGGAATACTGAACATAGCTACACTACTTTGTACACTAGTGAGAGAATTCCACTGCTCAACTTTCTGTCACATGTTGTTCTTCAATCATAAATAGTTTTAGGCTGATTTTTACTTCGGCCTTTCGATGAAGTGAAATCTGCCTCGTCAACAGTGAATTTAGTGGAAAGCCACCACTGAACTAAGTGCGCCAAGACCAATTCCTGCATGCTTTTGGCCAATCAGATTGTGTGCGGAAACTATGTATGATACATCACTTCAGCTACACCAATAATAGCACAGCTGAAGATGCTACATGTAGTTAAGTCATTGATATAGGCAGAGGAAAATGGACTCATGCAACTATCACTAATTACATGAAATGGGAATGACCCAACTCTTCATGATCTTTTCGGTCTCAACCATATGACAGCGCAAGGGGGATCTAAGCTGTAAATAGTGCCACCATCTCAGCTGGTTTGTCATGATGATCTTGCCTGCTGGTTTCTTGTTTATATTTAATAGCCTTTCTATGTGATGAATTCACAGCTTTCATATTGTCACGAAGATAATTAATCGGGGCTCGCCGAAAGAGAACAACCTTCTTTAATGATGGCCAACACTCAAGAGAACGCGCGCACACATGCGCCCTTCGTCGTCTTCTCTCTGGCGATCTTGTGCCTGTAGTGGGCAGCCGACTTCTGACGATCGGTGCCTGTAGTGGGCAGCTTACTTCGCGTCATTACTCCCCACGTGAAAAGCGACCGTCCCGGTCGCTGATGATGACGTGATAGATGATGACGTGATTCAGCCGTCCATAAGTCCATGGGCGTCACCCGTCGTTTTAGTTAAAAAGAAGGACAACACACTACGCTTCTGCGTAGACTACAGACGGCTCAATAGTGTCACCAAACGCGACGTTTATCCTCTGCCACGGATCGATGACGCTCTCGACCGTCTACGCCACGCACAATTTTTCACCTCTTTGGATCTTAAGTCTGGGTACTGGCAGATCGAAGTAGATGAGCGTGACCGCGAAAAAACGGCATTTGTGACTCCTGATGGATTATATGAATTTAAAGTCCTCCCATTCGGCCTGTGTTCCGCACCTGCCACAATATCAGTTACTCTACTAATGAAGGCAATGCACACGTACCCCTACTGAAGGAGGTATCTGTACATGTACAGTAGAAAGAACTTATGGGTAAGTAAAAAATGTGCAGGTAAAAATACGGCAAACAAAGTATTTTCACATTAGAAGATACTTCCATCGGTAATGAATGCACATTGAGAACATGAAATAAGTGCCATCTGAGGAAGGTGGAGACATGTGTTGCCGAAAACCTGCTTGCGTTTTGAATATTGACGTAAAGAAAAATTTCAGTCAGTTCTTTTCTCTTCTGTGTCGGAGGGCAGAATATCAAAGTAGAGGTGTAAAACGGGCGTTGTGTGTAGTATAGTTGCACCAAACACAGCTATCAATGTGCAAAGCATTGGACAAGTGACCATGTGTATGTCTGACAAAAAAAATTGTGCACTGATCCTTCTGAGCTCTAAATGTGAAATGCATGCTGTTTTCAGCTACAACTAGTATATATATATATATATATATATATATATATATATATGCACAAAGAGCTGCACCCAAAGAGCTGATGTGCCAAAACGCGTGTACCCCTGAGTGTTATATTGCTTTTCGTGCAGTGTTATGGTCATTTCATGGTGTCTCAGTTTACTTAATGCATTTTAGAATTTACTGATTGCTTCACATGTTTACAGCTAAAAACCACAGAGAAAACCTCAGGAAACTACTTGCATTATGACTGAGAGGTCACAACAGGAGTACTTGTGTGGTGTCCTTCCTCTTCAATAATGTGCTTTTGCACTACAAATCTAAAATCTCACACCAGCAAAGCTCAGCATCCAGCCTTACATTTCAAACACTTTTTTTGAATGCTAGGCAGTTATGCTGATAATCACATTCTGGCAGCAAATCTGCACCACCTTAATTAAAGCGCGATGGAAAAGATGTTTGTGCATAGCCAAGCAGTTCTGGCGTGCCTGCAGGAATACAGCAGTGCTTGGTGGCACCGTATAGTTCAGGCGTAACAGTGAACAACTTGTAAAAAAATGAATTGATACTAAGCTGACGCATATGTAGGAGCATTATATTACCTAAGCCACACGCAAAGTTGCTTTCAGTGTACAAACCAGAGCTTTGATTTGTCAAGTTATTTTACTGCACACACACAGCGCGGTGTGCAATGGTGAGCAATGCAACAAGGAATGAAGGATTACTTGTGATGTGCGAATTTGAATAGTACATGTGAATGCATACCCAATTCTCCAGTATTGTTTTCTTCTGGAACAATGTTATGTTTGGTACGGAGGCGGAGCCACTGTGGCCTCCTGACTGTAAATTTTAATGATCTGTTTCACAATGCTAATGAGGGTACCATTCGTTCGCCTACTTGAATAGTGAAAAGATAATGGAGCACACCCATCTTGCAGTTTTTTGCAGAACACCTTGCGCATTATTCAGAAAGCTGAACCAAAGGAACCATTCGTTAGTTTGTTATGAAAATAAAAAATGGCAATAAATGTTTCCTCACTTTTCGTGCGGACCTCTCTTCCGCCACATAAGCCTTCATTTCATTATCATGTGCATGGTAATGTAGCTACTAATTAAGAAACACAAAAACAAAACCACTCACTACATCAACATTTTCACACCACTAGCGATCACTGAGCTCACCGTTAACCTAAGTAACCTAATAATCTTGAGTGCTGTGAAATAAAATGCAGGTACTGTCCAGCTGTTTGTTATGGTATGCATCTTTTCATTTTCCTAAAATCTGACTTTGCATCAGCTTCCGATAGTGTTGCTACATCAATACATAACGCGCAGCCCATGCCCAACTCCCTAAAATAACCTGTGTAGAGCTTACAAATAATAGTTCACTTATCATGTGCATCCTGTGTGAACTTATCTTTCATATATAGAGTGATCGAAATAGAACACGCATGTATGATGCTGACAGTATCAAATGGTCTCAAGTCGATCTACTTTGTTGCCATGGCTGAGAGAGGGAGCATGCCTAATGCCTATCATGGCACTGCTTAATTTTTATGCACTTTAGTAATGTGTTTTACATTGTGTAAATGCTAAATTAGGTATACTTGCAGTAAATTAGGTAATGAAAAGGTGTGTCAGGCAGCCCGCAAAGAACATGATCACATAAAATATATAAAAGTGTTTTTCACTAAAAAGTGAGGCTTCAGCTATGGCGAAGAGATATGTACTCAATGAATGGCGTAGAAGATGGCCTTCAGCTTCAGGCAATTGCAAGTTTTTGTTCAACATCAACACAGAACTCCAATCAAGGCTACAACAATGTCTACGACGGCATCTGGAGACCCGTTTTCCCCGGCTTCAACTTAATGTTGCATGCATGAACAAGCTTTTTCGCAATGGCCATACCACAAATCCATGTTGTGACAACCGTGGTGACGTGCAATCTCTAGAGCACATCTTGCTTGAGTGCGCAGCTTATAAAGACGAGCGACATCTACATAAAATGAACATGGAAAAGCTCGACCGAGGCCCCTTGACATTGACACGGATGTTCGGTTCCTGGCCTTGCCCATCAAAACAGCACAAAGCCCTGGGCTTATTGCTTTACTGTAGTGAATCAATTGGTTTGCTCTCTAAACTATGACTCACGCACGTTGTCTCATTAAGACTAATCTTATTTTCTTTTGCATTCGCCGCCTACCTTCAATACCTCGAACACTTACTCTACTGCTGATAAGATGACACGAGCTGCATTTGTTTTCATTGTTCTTCTGCTCACCCTTTTCTAGGGCCTTACTTCTCCTTCGTTCCATTCGCTACAGGGTAGCATGTAGGCGAAAATATGCTTGCTGAACACTCTGCATTTTCAATAAAGAGCTTTCTCTCTCTCTCTAAGTAGTAAAGGGGCAACAGATTGGCCACCCAGGCTGTCAAGACAGAATGTAATTATTTGATTTCACTCGAAATAAGTTGTCTTATCAGCAATATAAATCATTATTTGCTTTAAAATAAATATTATGCTTGAAAAGATCTCATGAGTATGTGTCTGCATAAAGCAACCAATATACTCAGAAGGGTTTGGGTGCGAGCTAGTTGGTACGGATCATTCATATTTAACACAGCGCCAAAAAACACGGTCAGAGAGAGAACACAGGACGAGCGCTGACTGCCTAACAACACTCATTATTTTTCTTTCTGCCCGTTGCGAATTGTATATATTTGCGCAGGCTTCAATAAAGGTGTTGTTGGCAGTCAGCGCTCGTCCTGTGTTCTCTCTTGTCCGTGTTTTTTTTTGACGCTGTTTAGATATGAATGACCACTGCACGTACATATTGCTTTTATTCCAGTCCTAATGAATTGTACACTTGCTGCTTAACGTTCAATTCCTTGCTGCGTCAAGCTAACCACTTATGCACAACCTTTTTACACACGGTTTGAACTTCATCCATGACTGAGCACATCTTCTAAGGTTTTATTTTGTTTGGCAAGCTTACAAGCAGCAAGTATGAAATTTCTAAGCGGCACGTTTTAAGCCACACGTCGTCTTTGGTGGTTTTAGATATGCAAAAAAGGAAAGGCATTTCATGCATCCAAGTGCTTTAAGCACACTCTTAAAATTGGCAGAGTGAAAAAAAGCACGAACAAGCAAATGCAAGCATATCAGCAAGGTGTACTCAGAGCCTCACACGCATGCTGAATAGTAAGAAGGGCTGTCTTGTCGACTTACGCATCTGTATTCCGCGACAGTTGGGCGTGTGTTCCGTGTTCTTGCAAACTGTCACTAGCACTACAGAAACGGCGCCATCGCACCGAACGCGGGGATTTCGGTCGAATCGCTCGGCGATACTATCGCTTTCGCATAACGTACGTAGAACGCGGCACATTAAGTAATTCGAGAAATTTTGCTCAACCAGCTAAGGCAGCGCGCAGTGACAGTGATCGTCCGGGAATACGTCCCATGTTGCGACATGATGCGATTGCCGTAAATTTTTAAAATGTGCCGCAGATAAGATGACTGTGCGGTGTTTCGAACATGGATGACGGCGCCAATGCCACAAATGTGGCTGCAGAACAGAATGTGACAGCCTAGAGTCGCTTTTGCAACGTGACGCGGGAACTTGAAGTCGCATTTGCAAGAATGTGCCAATGTCGTCTGTTGTCAAAGGTAGTTGCCAACCTTGAACACTTTGCTCCGCCGAATGGTTGCCAGCTGTGAACAGACCGCGTCGTCCAATCGGAGTGCGCGTGCAATCCGCTGGAGCAAATTCAGCGTACACCGAGTTTTGTGACACAATCCACATTTTGGGCGTCCGCCCCGGTCCGCACGAAGGCGGACGCGTGCGGAGTGGACGGGCGGATTGAGCGAGTATAAGCCCTTAGCCAGTGGATTCGTGGGGGCACCCCGTGGCGGCCGCGGTGTAGCCGACCCCAGCGACGAATAGCAGCCGCGTATGGGAATGAACTTTATTGCGAAATAAAGCGTCGAGGAAAGAGTGAGGATCATGGCTTTTGTTGAAATGAGAGCGTTTGAGAGAAAGGTGACATCGCGCTCCGCTTGCAAGCTCCGCGCAGCCAAGCAAAACTTAGCTGAGATGTTCACAGGAGCGCACGCTACCCACGGACTATGTTATTTCACCAAGCCCGAGGGTTGGTTCAGGGCCCGTTTAAGTTATGGGAAGACAGCGGTGTGCGTCTGAGGGCATACGGGGGTATATAGCCAATTTTCTAGTGGAGATTAAGAGAAAAAAAATGGGGCTGGGCAGGTCATGTAAAATGTAGGGTCGACCATTCGATTTACAGAATGGGAGCCAATGGAAGGGAAGTGCAATCGAAGACGTAAGAAAACTAAGCGAGGTGATTAAATTAGGAAATTTGTATGCACAAGTCGGAATCAGCCAGCGCAAGGCAGGCGTAATTGGAGGTCACTGGGAGAAGACTTCGTCCTACAGTGGCCATAAAAATGGGCTGCTGCTGATGATGATGATGCGTTGCTTCTCTTACACAGTAAAATTGTGCGCCATAGTTATTTCAGCCGTTTATTAATTTTCTTATACTGTTTCTCCATCCTCATCGTTTGTGAAACATGACAAGTGTGCGTGAAACTTGACTGCAGGGTAATGTTTTCCTTCAATGCCTAGTAATGCGGCGTGACGACAAATGCGAAATTTAAAAAAGTGCATTTTTATAAACATGGTACCTGCTTTGTCACAATTGAAAAGCTACCACAAATTCGCGCTATTGACAGGCTGTACTTTCGGCCGGGATAACTGGGCTGCAGCAGTAATACGGAAACGTCGGTCTTACATATATACGTAAGTAATCTAATTAAATTCTGGGGTTATACGCCCCAAAATCATAACTTGATTATGAGTGAAGTCATGGTGGGTGGGTTTATTCTGGATTAATTTTTTACGACCTGGGGTTCTTTAACGTGCACAACAATGCACGGTACACGGGCGTTTTTGCATTTCACCCCCATCGAAATGCGGTCGCCGCGGCCGGGATTCGATCCCGCGCCCTCGGGCTTATTAACGCAACGTCACAGCCATTATACGCCACCACAGCGGATAAATATATAGGTAAAACAAGAATATTATACAGGTAAAAAGGGGAGACATGGGTGCTGAAGGCAAAAATAGAGCAAGTTCGAGCGGCGCATGTGTTGAGCGGATTTCCGGGAAGTGTCTCTGGTTTATGTGGACGCGGCGTCACTGCAAGTTGGCAGGGATGGCGGAGTGTCTGCGCGATTTTGTCCACGCAGGTGTTTCACAGCTTCAACTTGGTGAAATCTGTGCCGTATCTATGCGCATTTGGGAACGGTTAAATATTGTTCATGCTCTATCTTAATTTCGATCAATGGCTTGAGTTTGGTTTCAAGTGCGTCGAGACTGAGTTTATAATCTCGAGACCCGAGTTTATATAGACCTACGTTTATATTTAAAGTGAGCTGCACTGAGAGAACTGTTAGTCACCGCTGGAACTGCTGTGTCGCTGAACTCCATCTTGCCTGATTTTCCACCACATAGTGGTATGTAAAAGATTTCGACCTCCAGCTTATTTGCTCTAATTGTGACCTGATCGACTTCCATTTTTACCACTGACTTATAATCGGTCCTTCTACGCGTTTTCTTTAGGTATAATTGCTTGCTTTTCGGAAGGTTTTCTCTCGTTTATTGGTCCGTGGACTATCGAAAAAAAATGCAGCTTTGCCATGACTATGCTTCGAAGCCATCTGCAAGCCATCATAATTGATGACTTGATAACTGATAATTATTAATGATAGTTCAATTGAATTTACAACATTTTCACGATATTTTTCTGGCGCTCAAACATGCTTCGCCGTCCGCACGTGTCGTTACGCACCTTTAAATCGAGCCGGTTTCAATCGACGCCGATGGCATATGCAATTTGATTAGAAGAGCTGAACTTTGCCTCGCCGGCAGGCGTTTTTCTCATAAATTACATGTTTCTCAAGAGTACTGTAGTCTATTCGTCAGCTTTCTTTTCATATATTTTCGTTGAGTCTGCAGAGTTAACACTGCCAGATGACTGGAAAGCGGCGAAGGTGATTCCAGTCCACAAGCCTGGTGATCTTCAGAACCCGTTAACCACCGGCCGGTCATCTCCTTAACTTCTACTTCATGAAAGCTACACGAGCATATAATCTACTGCAACCTCATTAGTTTCCAGAGTCTAATAGCTGTTTGCGTCACATTAGCATTGTTTTCGTAAGCATTATTCTTGTGAAACTCAATTATTAAGCTTTACTAATGACTTGTTTAAATCGGTCCTCAGTGATTAACTGCATCTTCCATGACTTCGCGAAAGCTTTTTGACTACTATTACTGAAACTTATTGCACTTAATCTTGATTGCAGCTTGCTTAAATGGATTGAATGTTTCTTGCAGAATACGACGCAGTATGTGGCTCTTAATGATGATGTCTCTTAATCTTGTGATGTAAAGTCGACAGTTCATGAGGGGTCAGTCCTTGGGCCTATTTTTTTGTAATTTATATAAATGGCCTGCCTGATTCTGTTACTTTTAATGCAGACGACTGTGTTCTGTAGCGGGTAATTTCTAATGAGTCTCACTTCTTCGTCAGTTCAACCTGACCTTAATAAAATTTCCTTCGGGTGCAACACGTGGCTTATGAAACTAAACAGTAATAAATATAGAGCAATGCGGGCGTCTCGAAAAATTGACCAGTCCACATATTACGGCTATGTCCTTAACGGTGGTCCTCTTCAGTTCTTCGACAGCTATAAGTATCTAGGCGTCTATATTACTAATAACGTGTCGTGGCAGAAGATGCCCGCCATGTCATTAACAGAGCTAATAGTGCCCATTATTTCTTCGCCTGAATTTCCGTCTCGCCGCTCCTGTTTAATTGAAACTTCTCCTGTAAAAACACTCGTGTGTTGTGTACTCGATTACGCTTCAGCCATACTTCACCTGCACACTAGCTCGCTAACACAGTCCTTAGAATCAGTTCAAAACCGTTCCGCTAGATTGATCCTCTGCAACTACTATCGCTTAGCTAGTGTTTCTCGCATGAAGCAGAAGCTCGACTCACGGCTCCTTTCTACCAGACGTAGTATTTCCCGCTTATGCCTGTTTCATAAACTATAATACACTAATAATGGCTTTAAAATGACAATTTTGCCGCCTCCAAGGCATTTGTCATCTCGCGTTGATCATCTTATGAAAGTTGGCGCACTTCAGTGCAAGAGCAACGCATACTGAAAGTCGGCTCTCTGTGACTATGTGCTGCCTCATTAGCCTTTCTTTAATTATTATTTTTGCGACTCCTCTCTGTAATGTCTGTATGGCCCTGAGAGTACATAAGTAAAATGAAATAGCATCAGCATGTCTAAACGCATTAGTATCCATGCTCAGTTGTCGGACACTCGGGAAGCTAATCTTATGACATTGGTGGAAGCGCATTTGGTTTCTCAAGCATTGGAGGTGCAAACATCTGCATCCACGTTTAAGCGGTAGCGATAGAAAGTGTACTATAGTCTAGCTTCAGCGCTGTGCCTCCCTTAGCATGAGTTGAATAAGACTGTTTATTCGAGACACTGGAGTAAATTCGTACCCTGATGATGTGTCTTATGTCTAGAAGTTGAATTTAAGCCTCATCAGGCGGCCACAGACAGCTCGTCAGGCCACATATGCTTGAATGCTTGAAAAAAATACCTATTTTTTGTAGTTCTCCAACATTATTAACTGTAGGCAGGGTTTTTGGGGTTTTTTTATGTAGTGACGTAGGGGTAGTGAATAGACATTAAGCGACTGCTGCCGTCCGATCGCGAGATCTTTTTTGTGTTTTTTTTATTTGCATTGTGCGCGTGGAACTCCTCATGCACATCATGATGTTGAAAAAGGCGTGTCCTACGATATATGTAGCCCATTTAGAATATGCGGTCATGTGGTAATTTATGCCCATGGGGGCACACCGCAGATGTCTACAGGAGGAGCAGGACCCCTGTCTGGCAGCCTGGCCATCGTGACTGGCGGAGGAGGAGGCATCGGTGGCGCCGTCTGTCAGCTGCTGGCGGAGAAAGGAGCCCGCGTGGTGGTCGCAGGACGCACGCTGGAAAAAGTTGAAGCCGTGGCCGCGGCGCTGCCAGGTTAGAGACAACGAGCGTCGAGCTGCCTCCTAACCGCGCTGACAAGCGTCGCGTCCAAGGCTTTAACGAATTCTCCAGCCTCGCTTTGCTGACAGGTTTGGGGGGTCGGCGTGTCGTATTTCGCACTACTCGGCCCCTATTTCGTAATGATTTTTTTTCCATTCTTGATTGCTTCTCTCAAAGCCGGGTACACGCTATCACCAGGATCAGCCATTCGGCGTGGCAAGAAATTAATAGAATCGGAGGATAGAAGTCATGTTAGCCGGGACCACTTTACATGATGCTGTCGTGAGTGGTTTGAGTTTGAGTCCGAACGACGGCGTTTACATGAACTCGCTACCGACGGGTTGAGATCGCAGCCGCACACATCGACCAGGTGTGCGTCTGCGACCACAAAAGAACGACGGCGCGCATCGCGCAGGCGAATACGGTCCGAACGGGGAGGAGTCCAAGCTGCATTCAAGGTCAAGTCGACAAGTGCCGTCGCAGAGACTGCTGCTTGTCGCCGTTAGATGCATTCCGGCTCCCATGCGACCACGGAAGAAGTCAGGTAGCGGTGAGCGCTTCGAGACACCTACAGACAAAGTGGTGCACAACGTCGTAGCAACCCGGAACGATTCTAAGCCGTTAACTGAGTCTCCGGGCCACGTTGTTTGACGAGCGCTATAGCTAGCTGCTTAAGCTGGTCGCAGTTAATGGGAACCCGAGTCACCCAACTAAATCCAGAGAGGAAAACGAGTGAGACGGCTAGCGCGAGTGATGCTGACGGTGGTGAATTCAAGAGCCACATCGGTGCACAGACTGAAATTGGCAATAGAAAAGAGACGAACCTTGGAGCTTGAGTTTCAATTTTCTCGACTGCGATTGGGCAGCGTAGGGATAACGCCTAAGGTGACGCAAGGCAGTCTCTGAATGATCCAATGGGTCTAAACTGAATTATTGTAAGCTCATGCTGGGGCATTGTGAACGTTTTCGTCAGATGGCGAAGTTCCCATCTGGTTTGAGTCTGTGGATAGTTCGATATCAGCTTACCAGGTACACAGGGGGTACTGTGGGCACATCGTCTTTCCACTTATGGCTGAGCGCGTTATGTTTAAATGCGTTAACATTCTTAGGGTGCTTCACGGATTTCCGGTGGGCTATCTATCCATCTATCTATATGTCTGTCTGTCTGTCTGTATGAATGTATCATTGTATGTATGCATGTATGTATGTATGTATGTATGTATGTATATGCATGCATGCATGCATGCATGCATGTATGTATGTATGTAACCGTATTGCCGCCTACCTGGGTAACTCGGCAGTCCATGGTCGAATGGGTAGCGCATCGGTCGGCTGTGCTGATGAAACAGGGTACGAAACCAGCCGTCGGAACAACTTCGGTCGCTGAGTATGTGGCAATGAGCATATGTGTGCCATTCCCTAACGAACGTCTTTCGCGCCGACATGGAGTCAATGTAGAAGCGGGACTGTAAAGGTACTGCTGTGAAATCAAACTCTTTGAGGCTGACTTTTAGCACTGGGTGTGTGCCAGTCGGTGTGTGTCGCTCTTCAATAAACGTGTTGGAAGCCAACTTGGATAACTGGATGTGCGCTATTGGGAATGTGTCGCTCTACAATGACAGCGAAATTCGGCCGAACCCATTCCACGATCACTGTCGATAGTAATGAGTTCAGCATGGACTGAATAGACTGTGTTGGTACTGCGTACGTTGCGTACGCAGCGGCGTGAATGAGTCCTTGGGTTTTTCGTACCAAAACCCCGATTGGATTATGAGGCACGCAGTAGTGGCGGACTCCGGAATAATTTTGACCATCAGGGGATCTTCAAGCTACCCCCAATGCACATGATACTCGCGTTTTCGGATTTCGTCCCCATCGAAATGCGGCCGCTGGCGCTGGCATTTCATCCGGCGTATTCGTGCTTAGCACCGCATCATAGCCGCTAGGCCACCACGACAGGTACGCATGCTAGGCTTACCCGTACGCACCACGTACGCACCACGACGAGTACCACGACGGGTACGTATGCTAGGCCACCACGACGGGTACGCAACGGCGTTGCGTACATAAGAGCGCTACGTTCTGCATAACGCGCGTGTGAAAAACGCAACAAAAACCGTACGTGATGCGTACGTGGCCGCCGAGTACGCACGCATCCCATTCCTGCGCGCGCACGTGGGAATCGTCGCGTGCTGCTTTCGTAGTTTGTTCGGGACACCGCGAGAAGCTTAGTTTCCGCAAAATGGTGGCTAATGTGCGGTAACTTGGCTAGGGATCCGACTAGAACGTTTGCATTGGCTTCATTTCACTGTAGACAACAAGCACATTTATTTTTATCTTGAAGTTGTTGCACCAGGTTTACGTGCGTTTACGCACGTGGGCACCCCAGTGTACTACAAGCTCTGTCGTGGCACGCGCTGCCACGTTCCAGAAAGCTCTTGCGTACGGCGTACGTATCGTCATGGCGGAATACTAAAACTCTAATGTAGCGACACAACGTATAGACAAAAACAGCACCTCCGAGCAGCGCTGCCGCGCCGGCGTCAGCGTCCTAATGGAATGGAACACCCGAATGGAATGCGAAGGGATTTACCCAGTGAGACCCGTAGGTAACGTACAACTTAGAAGCGCTTGGATTTAAAGTGGACGGAAGAATTAAACCTGTCAGCAATCGAGATAAGCAACAGGCGTTTAGAGTATCGGGGGAAAAAAAGCAGGGAAGAGATTGATATGACTGTCTCCGTCAGAGGCACAAGTAGCGGTAAAAGGTAGGCATAGAGGTTTTGAGGAAGAGAAAAAATATTAAAGAGATATACAAGAATGCTCGAAGGAAAAGCATGTATAGCATACCAGAGTAACTAAAACAGGCTAGATGACTATTGTCACCGCCCCGTTTCAAAGGGGTGCCAATAAATCATAATTAAAATAAGTCATCATCGACCACCGCACGCGACGAAAAAATTTCTACGAGTGGGTGGACATCTCTCCTTCACACCGCCTTGATTGCCTGCTGCAGTGGAAATGTTTGCGCAGGTTGCGTAGAGTGCGCGGTGTATGTCTGTGCGTGTCGACGTTTCATTCGAAAGACATGCGCACGATGTACACGCTTCGATCTCCCTTCAAGAGGATCTGTGCCGTTGACGACTATTTTAGTGGCTGCAATATGGCGAAAGGGCAGCATCTACTTAGCCGTGCATGTAGGTAACGCGGAGCAGTTGATCGGAGACGACATCGTCCTCGCCAGGGCGAAGTGCGTTTCATAAGTCAAGGACGACGTTGCTGACGACGTGGAGTTAGAGGTAAGCCCCGTGTATTGCACATTGATAATCACATTCCTGTTTTGTTTAGTTGGCTGCGTGTACTATGCACTCTCGATTTTTGTAACTGGATGCACGCGGTGCATCCAGTTACAAACGTACGCGCTGTTAGAAAAATACGTGTAGGAGGATACGTAGGAGAACCCAGTTACAAAAATGCGTGTAGGAGGATGCACATGCTGCATCTTCCTACATTTTATGTTAAGCGGCGCTGACGCAGTGATAGCTTTTAGCCGAGATTAGTTACCTTACTAGCGCCCATCCACGCGCACGTGCGATACGCTATCAGTTAGCCGATCATTGTTTTGGAAACGCGTGGCACACGTCGGTATCATGATTTCGCCAGTGCTATTTTTCGGGCAGACTATTTTTGCAAACTTGATTGATACGCCAGTCACACGGTGAACTTTGGATAACGATTAAGTTCATTAATCGCAATTGGTTCATTTGAGCAATCTGCGCGAAAGAGCAAATCGCTGTCCAGAAATTTTATCTTGGTCGCAATCGAGAGTGCACCGTGCGACCGGGCTATAATTGCTCACACAGCTAGTTCACTGTGCCTTTGTGCTAGAGAGCAAATGTACGTACAATAGCAACCAATGTATTTTTTTTTGTCTTTTTCGCAGCTGTCGTGGTCGTGCTCCCTCAAACGAGAGCTTCGCATTTCCTGCGGCAAGTGCACTTGCATTGCTGGTGTACGGGGTCGGGGCAAGCATGCAGGGCCATATGCCTCTAAATCAACAGCTGTGAAAGGGATAGCTGCACAAGCCGACCTCAGCAGTGGGGAAGGCCCAGCGCAACACCTCGGATGCAGCTATCACAACGCTCATCAGACGTGTACCCTCATAAGTTTGAAGGCTCTGCTGCACGACAACATTCAAATGAATGTGGCACAACGTAAGAAATATTCGCACACAGTAAGAAAAAGGCTCTAATGCACACACAAGTTTCCGACCTATAAATGTATATATAATTTTGTTTTTGGTTACTTTAGAACATTTATTATATTGGCAGACATTGCTATCCTCAATCTAGTTACACACCTTAAGGTATCTTGGTGTTGAGTCAGAATATTCAACTCACCTTATGTATACATTCAAATTGGAACCCAAAGTGGTAATACGTGCCACCTGTTGCCTCCTAATATGTCCAACAGGTAAGGAATGAACGGCTACAGACGTCAAAAAAGTGCCAAGAACAACACTGATGAGCTACCCCGGGTAGACTGCCCTCTAAAAGAAGTGCTCGAGTTGACGGAGCTCAGTGCTGATTAGCCTATATGCAGAGAGGTGCTCGACACTGTCATTGAGCAGGTATTGAAGGCCGCAGAGAAAGACAACATTGAGAATATCCTGAAACAAATGTCACACCGGCCTTTGTACCATGTTCTGGATGTATTGAAGGATGGGACAAGCCAGAAAAGAGAGTTTTTGATGGAAATAAAAACTCATCACAGAGAAAAGTACCAAGAAAAGATAACTGTCGAGCAAAGCCCATGTCACTTAGCTCCATTGACCCAAGGACAATCAAGCTGTACACAGTGTGTAAGAAATTTTTAGA
Organism: Dermacentor silvarum; assembly: GCF_013339745.2. NCBI lineage: Eukaryota > Metazoa > Arthropoda > Arachnida > Ixodida > Ixodidae > Dermacentor > Dermacentor silvarum. The sequence continues at coordinate 194,487,308 of NC_051157.2, read as the reverse complement.
GGTAGAACGCACACAATGGTCATGAATCACATATTTCATGTTTCACAGTATGCAGGTGGTATCACGTACAAGAGGAGGCTTCGCATCAACAGTACCAAGGCACACCTAGTAGTAGTAAACACTTTATTTAGGTCCTGAGAAGCTAGCCGTTGACTAAGTCCCATGTCAGAACAGAGAGACCGTGCCTCTCCGCCCATTCCCGGGCCGGGACCTCTGGACACCCAGGAGTTCGATGTCTTGTCTGGGATCTGTGATAGCCTTCGTCCACTCTTCTTCTTGGTTAAAATCCTGTAACACGGAGCACTGCCAGATACTGTGATTTAATGAACAAAATTCAGTGCCACAATCTGGGCAGAATGGATCAATGTCGGGGTGAAGCTTGTTCAGAAAGCCCCTAGAGGGGTAGGACCCCGTCTGGAGCATGCGGAGCGTGCTAGATTGTGATCTGTTGAGCTTATGATGGGGGGAGGGAAAACTCTGCCTATCCCCTCTGTAATGTGATGTGATTTCGTGAAAAGTAACTAGAGGATCACTGTGGAAGAGCTCTCCCGAACTCACCCGAGACACCGTCCCGTAGCGGCATGTGAAACCTCGCGCACGGTCGTGGGCTATTTCATTGGGGTTGTCTGGGCTATCTGATTGGGACGCGGTAATACGTCTGATCCCATGTGTGCTGGTAACCAGACTATGTGATGAATAGTGTCTTAGGGGGGTCTGCCGTTGATAATCCTAGATGCATGTTTGGCTATCAATCCCGATGAGAACGCTCTAACTGCCGCTCGGGAGTCCGTGTACACTGTAGTGCGTGTTGTATCAAGTAATGCGAGAGCTATAGCAGCCTGCTCTGACACGTCGACAAATGAGGTCTTTAGCGAAGCTGCCGAGAGGAGATCTCCCCTGTCATTGACTATAGCCACGGAAAACTTGTCGGAGCTGATGTGTCGCGCCGCGTCAACAAAGGTCTCCGTTCCGGATAAGTTCTTTAGGAAAGCCCTAGCCCTCGCCAATCTTCTACCTTTATTGTGTTGCGGGTGGACGTTTCTTGGAAAAGGGTCTACAATAAAGGAATTCATTGTTTGATTATCAAGTTGCCTGGTTTCTCCCTGATTAAAACTAGGACGGAGGTCTCCCGCATCCAACAGTCTTCTGCCTGCTTTGGAGTTTGACAATCTAATAATTTGTACTGATCTTTGTTCTTCAATTAACTCCGAAGTGGTGTTGTGTACTCCGAACTCCATGCGTTTCTCTGTGCTAGCCGTGATTGGAACGCCAATCAATTTTTGACACTTTTGTGCATGAGCGTGTCTAATTTACCTTTCTCTGTTTTGGTCCAATTAGGGAGGCGACTATGTAAATGACATGGCTCATGAGGAAAGCATGGTGAGCCCTAATGAGTATATCCTCGCCTATGCCGCCTTTCTTGTTGGACACTCGCATAACTAATCTGAGAATGTTCTCCGTTTTCGTGGTGAGATGAGCTGTAGACTTTGCGTTGCAGCCCTTCGAGTCTAATAAATGTCCTAGAATTTTGATAGAGTCTACTCTAGGGATGGTATAGCCACCCTGGTACGAACGCTAATGGGCACCTGATCGAGTGGGGTGAGTCCCCTAGCACCTCGTCTAGCCTGTCTGTACAGCAGGAGTTCTGTCTTTCCAGGCGAGAGTGCCAGTCCCGTACCGTCCAGGAAAGACTCTGTAACGTCTAGAGCCTCCTGTAGAGCTTGTTCGACCGTCGCCTCCGATCCTCCGGGACACCAGATTGTAATGTCGTCAGCATATAATGCATGACCTACATAAGGAATTGTTGCAAGGCTTTCCGACAATTTGCGCATTGCTATGTTGAACAGAAGTGGTGAGTTAACTGCCCCTTGGGGAGTACCCCTTCTTCCCAGTCTGAAAGACTCCGACACTGATTGCCTCAACTTTATGACCACCGTCCTGCTCTCAAGGAAGGATTCAACGAAGGAGAAGAATTTAACTCCTAAGTTCAAGGCCGATATCTCCTTAAGGATATAGTCATGTGTAATTGTATCGAAGGCCTTGGATAGATCTAGTGCGAGTACCCCTTTTACATCTTTGTTTTGAGAGTCTATGATCTGTGTTTTGAGCAGGAGCATGACATCCTGCGTGGAAAGCGAGGGCCTGAAACCCACCATATTGTACGGGAATAGCTCATTCCGCTCGATATGTCTCGATATCCTGTTATGCACTGCATGTTCCGCTACTTTGCTAATGCAAGAAGTAAGGGAGACAGGACGGAGGTACTCCAAGCTGGGTGATGTACCTGTCTTGGGGATTAGGACCACTGTGGCCTTTCTTCAACTGTCCGGTACGACACCATCCTCCCATACCCTGTTTATCTCCTTCACTAATGAATGAATCACTTTGTCGTCCAAATTTCTTAAGAGCCAGTTTATGACTCCATCGGGGCCTAGGGCAGACCTCCCGTTAAAATTATGCAGCACTTCCCTGATCTCAGCTTCCGAGAAGGGAGCGTCCAGCTCTGGGGCAGGCGCGCCCTCATATTGAGGCTGGGAAGAGCTTGAGCTTTGGTCAAGTGGAAGCTATTTGTTGGCTAGTTTCCTAAATATGGAGGCTTCTGAGATGCCGTCCATTAGCTCCTTAATAATAAGTCAGTCTATGGCTAGTCTCTGATTACCTTTGGATTGTCCATCGTCTAGGAGATGTTTTAAGAGGCTTCATTTACCTCCTTTGCGCATTTTCCCGTCCGCTGCCGAGCAGGCGTCCCTCCAGTGCTGCTTATTTAATTCGGAGCAATGCTCCTCAATGTGGCTATTGAGCTCGGCGATCTTTTCCTGCAGTCTCCGATTGAGTCTTTGTGTTTTCCATATGTCGAGGAGAGAGCGTTTGGCTTCCAGGAAGTGCGCTAACCTTGCATCCATCCCTGGGGTATTAAATTCTGTGACTATTTCCTTGGTGGCCTTCTCGATATCCTTCTGGATCTGTACAAAAAGTTCACTGAAGTTGTCGTATACTGCCTCATCTTCACCTCTTATTTTCCTAAAGAGGCTCCAGTCTGTGTATTTGTAGGTTTTGGAGGGAGGTGCTATTATTTCCCTCCTGAGTTCTATTATGTAGTGGTCGCTCACCAAGTTCTCCTGTAAGTTGGACCATTTCGCCACCGCATTTCTAGTGAAGCTCAGATCAGGCGTCGTGTCTCTGGCGACCGAATTTCCCATCCTCGTTGCGAAACGCGGGTCCGACATTAGCGTTAGGTTTAGGTCTGTACTAGCTGCAACTAGATTGGCCCCTTTGTTCATGCTACATAACCCCAAGCCGGGTGGTGAGCGTTGAAATCTGTAGCCACTATAAAGGGGTGCGATCTCGCGGTGGTTACACGACTCTATTTAGGAGTGAGAGGAGGTTATGCTTATAAGCCGAAGGAGAGCTGTACAAGTTGAGAATGAAAATGTTACGTCGGATTTTGCCATTGGGGATGATTTCAATTAACTGCGCCTCGAGACTGGATCTCTTATCCGAGTTACAAATTTTGAATTCGTGCTCTTGAAAAGAGGTGTCTTTGTTGAACAATGTGGCGATACCTCTGCCATTTTCTCCCTTTTCGCTAATCGAACGATAGCCCGATAGATTTATATTATCGCTAAGAGTTTCCTGCAAGAGCAAGACGTGCGGCATTGACGCTTGTGATTTAATGAGCTGCAGTAGAGCAGCTTTACGCCTTAAGAAGCTTGCACAATTCCAGTGCCAAATAATTATGTTTCCGGTTTGTCCCGCCATTTTGAATTCTATTAAAGTAGCAAAGCCTGCAGCGAACTCGTGTCATCCAGATCCTGCTGTACTTTATTGGCTTTTCTAATGGTGATACTGGTGATGGTCTTGATTTTGCTAGAGTCTATCATTTTCATTTTAGACTCAAGGATTCCTACTCTACGTGTTAGGTGGGAGATGTTCCCGTCCAAGTGCTCGATAGTGCTTGATTGAATGCTAAGGCCTCTCTCATCTGCTTGAGGGATTCCTCAATCGCCGCTAAAGACGCGAGTACGTTTGCTCTGGCTTAAAGACCTGAGCAGGGGTCTGGTCAGTTTGCATGGCCTCTCTTTCCGTGGTCGCGGGGGGAGAAATAGCTTTGAGCTTATTCGACCCTTCTGCTTGAACCGGGATGGGTGAGTCTATTTCGGGGGGTTCACGTGAGTTACGGAAGAGCTCGAACTCGGACCTCAACGTTCGTAATGCCTCGTTAAGTCCTGCATTTTCTTTCTTAAGCATTGAAATCTCGGATTGTTCTTTCTTATGCTCCGGCGAGATGCCCTGTGTTACCTTTTTCCCGCTTTGGATGTTCAGACTGGCCTTGTCCGCCCAGGACACTGGTTCCTGGCTTCGGACCCTGGAGCCTGATCGTCCTCTCGAACGTAATCGTCTGCTGCTATTGTCGCGCCCTCTGGAGCGTGAGTGCGATCTGCTGCCGGGGCGCCCCCTGGAACGAGAGTGGGTGCTCCCTCTAGTTGACGATCTATTGCGGTGGGGGGAGGCATGGGGGGAGGAGAATGTCTTCTCTCCCGCCATTGCTTCTCCGCCGCCAGATGTGTCGGAGTCACGTGGTCCTGACACCAGCTGTGTGTGCTGTGCGCGCCTGCGGCGCCGCTGTCTTTGGCGCACAATGTGCGGCACCTGAAAGCGCTGTCTGCACTTGCGGTCAGCCGTTTGGTGTGCCCCACCACAAATTGCGCACTTGGGATTGCATTGATGATCCTCTGATGGTGTAGCATGCCGCATCCGCGGCATTTTTTCTGATCTTCGCCCTTCGGGCAAACATCGTCCCTGTGGCCCAATTCTCCACACGCATAACAAACGTCCACTTGCCTGCGATACAAGGAACAAGGGTAGCGAACACCATCACACAGGACGTTTTGGGAGACCTTTGTCCGCCGAACAACACGATCACTGTTGGTGTCTTCTTGATTCTTCAAACCCCCAGAGTGCCTGGGTTCCTCCAGTTGACGATTATCTCCGTCAGTTCTGCGTCACTGAGATCCAGGTTGATTCCGCGGATCACTCCATTACATGTGTCGTCCGACACAGCCACGTGGGCCGCTACTGCTATGACGATATTACCCATACAGATCTGTTGGACCCTGGCGTAGGCGCGCGCGTTCGCCTCGAATGGCGTGGAAACCACAAGAATGTTCTGGAAGGGGTTCGTGCACATCGTGTCGTCGAACACCTGCTCCGCTGTTAGGGAAGCCACCTTGGCGAGCGCACGCTTGAACATAATAAGGTCTGTCTTCTTAACATCCAACCCTCCACGAGGCCGTATAATGGTCTTAAAGTAATCCCTCGGAAAGTTCGGGATTGTGGAAGCTTCAACGACTCGACTAAATATGTTCTGTGGGGCAGTGCGGCAGCTGCCATTACCGCTTCCTTTCGCTGACGGGGGCACGTTAGAATCAGCCCGCTCGGTAAGTTTCTTCTTCTTGCTCACGACTTTGATCCAGCCTGAGCACTCCATTTAGGCTCGCCGCCCGCCCGACCGCACCGTCTGGTTTGGCACGTTAGGCGTATCTGCGCGCCAACGTGGCGTGGGGGAAAAGGTCTCGAGGAAGACCGAAAAACCCACCCACGGGTAAGATTCTGGTATCCGCTTGTTCCTTGCAACAAGCTGCGTCGAATGACGGACAATTCTTGCGGGTTGAGGCAAAAAATCCGATCCAGAACGTTTGTAGAATCGGGAGCCGATGTGCTCGCATATGTGTGTTCGTAGTCGTCGTCTTCTTCCACAAGGCACACCTGATTCAAATTATTTAAACGCAAAGAGATGACAAAGTGCTTCAGAAAGCTGCTCAGAAACTGCTGAAATCCAGCTCCTACAAAAGTGCTGCCATGTGCTATGGTGTGTTTTTCGCTTCACGCTGCCAAATGGAAGAATAATTGTGGCCTCACTTGGTTTTAAAATGCTTAATGGTACATGCACTTAAAAAGTCAGAATGTTTTATATTGCGGTCTTTCAGTCCGCATGGTACTTGTCAGGGCTTTGAATGTGCAGCGCCGTTATTATAATTTGCATCTGTAATGTGTGCAGTCTACATGCAATATGTTAGTGCCCCGCGATTCTGAAGGAAACATTTGCGTTTATTTATTTCTGCCATGTGTGATGTTTTTTTTGTTTTTTTGCACACTAGTAGGCAAAGTGAAGGAGTGCGTTTTGTAAAGTTACTGCCTATTGAGTTGGCATCGGACATGCCAGAGCTTTGAAAATGTAAATACAGTGCCCTCATAAAGATTTATGTGTGTCTAGTCAACATGCAATATATTTATGTCACATTGTTTTGACGAAAACAGTTGCACTTATTTATTATATCATTTGTGATGTTTTTAAGGTTTATTGCATCCAGGTAGTGTTTAGATCTACATTACTAACGGTATAGTTGGCATGGCTATGTCACAGCTTCAAAATATGAATACGGTGTCTCCAGTATGATGTGTAACGTGTATAGCCTACATTCAATATTTTGTTGCCTCACGAAGTTCCTTAGAAAATATGTGAATTTATGTAGTTTATCATTGGCGATGTTTTTAAATTTGGTCAATCCAGGTAGAAAAACTGGAAAAATATGCGTTTATGCTTATGTTACTAGGGGTTGAGTGGGCACGGATATGCCAGTGCTTTAAAAATGTGAGTACAGTGCATTTATGATTTGCAATGTGTCTAGTCTATATGCAATATTTTATTACGCTGTTCTAAACGGAGCAGTTCCATTTACTTTTGTATGCGATGTTACGATGTGAACGTTTTAATGTTGCTGAATATTGTCTTAGTAAACTATCAAATTACGTTTACACGATTAGTTTTAAGCATGATAAATCAATAAAAATGTTACGGTGTGTCGTGAACCAAGCCTACGCGCAGTATTTTTAGTGCATAAAAATTTATTTTGGTGCGCCAGCTTGCATTTGCTACCTGCGCGCGGCATAGCTTTTATTGCGATAGCAATTATATGGACACTCCAAAGCAGATTTCTGCCGTCGGCGTCGCCGTTGCCGTCGCCGTCGCCGTGAGGTTCCGTATGACGTCAATGGAGATGAAATCGTCGCCGCGCGCCGCCGAACGCTGTATGTGCGAGTGAAAGGGCGCGAGGGACGCGCGCTTTCACGGGGAGTGAACGCACGGCGGAGAACAAACGCGCGTGTTGTGCCGTGCTCCCTTAAGGGCTGCAGAAGTAGGCGTCTCTTTCCTCCTTTACAATCACCATATATGTAGAGCAAACGCGCCTTCTTCTGACGCACGAAAGGCCGCGGGGAGGGGGGGGGAGGAGGGAAGGGAGGGGACGTTTAGCTGCGGCACCAAGTACCTATTTATATCAGAGGCTCCGGCAACATTCACCAACGCCGCACGCATTTTGTGCGCACGTGGGCAAAACGCCGACGGCGTCGACAACAGTTCTGCGTGTTGCCAGTGCTGCTGCATGTCCAAGTTTATACAGCTGATAAAGCCACTATCATTACTCCGTATAGCTCACTACAAATTTGCTATCGCAATTGATGCTTCGCCTTTCAGGTGAAACTGCGACAACTTTTTTAAATAAATCACATAAGCATTTGCGTTTGTGTTTAAAATCAGGTTACTACACTTATTTGGCACTGCAAGAATGCACTATACTTGGAATTGTACAGGTTACAGGATTTTATAAAATGTTATTATTTCATATGACTCAAATTAAAATTATAAAACCAATAACCATTGGCGCACCAAATAAATGCTACTGTTTTTGGCCAGCGCAAAGAAACCTTCCCACGATTTCACGGTATTTATAGTGAGAACCCTAAAAAGACTGTCACAATGACTTCACCCTTCACTGTTGCCAAATGCCTAACCGATACACTAGGCCCAGGCTACAAGGGGGCCAAAATAGGCAGCGGTAACCTCCTCCTTGAAGTTCACGACCAGCACCAGCATGGAAAACTCTCCAGTGTGATAGCATTCGGAGATCTACAAATCACGGTGACCCACACCGATCGATGAACAAACGCAAAAGAGTTAATGTCTAGTGGAGACATTTAACCTGACCGAAGAAGAGCTCCTAGAGGCTGTAAAGAAGAAAACATGACACAAGTACAACGAATAAAGGTTGAACGAAACAACGAGAAAATTCCCACGACGCATCTAATCCTAACATTAGCCCCCAGTACTCTCCCAGAGACACTCGAATTAGGATGCACTAAAATCCGAGTAAGACCGTAATCCCAAAGCCGCGTAATTGCTTCAAATGCGAAGGTTCGGCCATGGCTCGATGAGCTGCCGAGGCCGACTGACTTGCGCAAAATGTGCTCACCATGAACACGCTTACGACAACTGTAATGGTGCCCTCCATTGTCCAAACTGCAATGTTGTCCATACAGCATATCCTCGGTTCTGTCCTACATGGAAAAAAGAAGGCATAATCTCACTAAAAGTAAAATAAAACATATATTTCCCAGAAGCAAGGAAGCATCTTTCGTTTCTTCATGCTGTAGAATATGCTGGTGCGGCGTGTAAGGTGACAACGCCGCCGAAGACTCCGGCATCGGCCCGGTACAGAAAAGAATGGGGGCAACTTTAGCATTCGCAGCAGTGCCACTGGCCTCCCAGGCGACAGCAGCCAGTGCCGCTTCGCCGTCACTGAAGTAGGGCCCATAAACCTCTGGGTTGGTAGGTTCCAACAATTATTTTGTTTTGTTTACCGGGTGATCGGGCCAGTCAAGCTGTGAATTGCAGCTTTTCTCCCATCACACCCAACCACGTCTATGTGTACTTTTATGTACCTGCCATGTGGTTAAATAAATTCAAACTCAACTCAAACTGAAACTCAAGGCTTCGTAGGTGAGGCCCTCACGATGAACACACCGCTCACTAGAGCGGACGTCTGGTGCCTCGCAAGAAACAATGAACGTTACTCCTAGCTAGACGGCGCAGCCAACGGCGAAGGACCACCGCGAGTCGCAGTACCGCGGCAAGAAAGCCAAACTCCGCATTACGGGGCCAGGAATGCACTCAGTAAGCTAAGCGACCTTAACAACCTTTTCTTAGACACACAGTGCAAACTTCTATTTTAACATGGATACTGGTATTATACAATGGTACGTCAGGGGTCTTCTCGGGAACTTTGATGACATTAAAGAACTGTTACATAATTTTAATCCAAAGATGCCGTGTGCTCAGGAGAGACACCTTATATCTACACACACAAACTTTATCCGCCAATAAGTCATTTTCCTGAGAGACGAGAAGACGCTGTCGCGTCGTCCTGTGATGTAGCTATAATAGTCGACAGAGGTGTTTCCTGTCGGCTACTACATCTCCGCCTGCAACTACAACTGCCTACAGCTTTAGGTAGTTGAGTAGCACTGACAATAGGGCAAGTTGGTACAGATGCATGGCTTCAGAACGGCGCAACAAGGAAGAAGAACAGACGAAAGATCACACGAACACAAGCGCCGACTCACCCCAACTAAGGTTTATTCCACATCACAGAGCAGATTTATACACACACGTGGCCACACACAACGCAAAAAGAACAACCAAAAACTAGAACACGTTAACCATTCAGGTACAGGATTTATTTATCCTGTAGCACAACAGAGGGACAGCTGATACAAGACTGTTTTTTATTTTGAATGTTGCAAGCTTCGATTACTTCCCGAGTCGTCTTATCATGATGCCTAGAAATAATGCTTGTGAGGTTAAACTGAGGCGTGCAGCCGCACTTCTGACAGTGCTGAGAAATGTGCGAAAAACTATCACAACGTAGGTTGGCCGCATGTTCCCTTAATCGCACGTTAACAGATCGGCCTGTCTGGCCTATATAAGCAGAGCCGCAAAACAACGGCAGACTGTAAACCACATTCGTGGCACAACTGATGGCCGGATTCTTGTGTTTGACACCACAACCTTCTTTCTTTTCTTTTTTGGCCTCTGCCTGTCTCCCTACATGCTTTGAAAAACGTCGCAGGTAGATATGGGGTAGAAGTGGTTTTTTCTGTACCAAACAAATTAGGGGCTATTTGCGAACGTGTTATCCCTTTTGGAAGTGACCATTTTCCTGTAATCTTAAACCTTACAAAACAGGCTGAATGTTGTACACACGTTCCTCGACTGAAAGGCGGTTTAGCCGGCTTGACGCGCTTTCGTGATCTAACACATTTATCTTGGGATGATATCAGTGCAATTAGTATTGGCGGTGCAGTAGCATACTTCGCAGCGTTTGCAATTGATGCTCTATCAGTATGTATTTTCTAAAGAAACGGGTCGCCTTTGAAACGACATATTTCACGGTGGAATAAGCAGTGTAAGGATGCCCGGAAGAAGCAAAACGAGGCTTGGAATCTCCTTCGTAACTCCCCAACCATAGAGAATCTAATTAACTCCAAGGCTATTTAGTCACAAGGAAGAAGAACACGCTGCCGTTCTAAGCGGAAAAGTTGGCAAAAATACATCAGTAGCATCAATTCTTATAAAGACGAAATAGAATCCCGGAACAGAGCCAACAAATTAAAAGGCAGACAATCTCATCCTCTACCACTAGGAAATATCCAGGAAGATACTCTCTAAGGTCAATGTAATTTTCTAGGCGCACACTTGGAACATATTTCCAGTTCATCCCACTATTTTTTAAGATATCAACGACAAGAAGAGCAACTGCCCTTAGATCGGAAAAGCGCGCGAAACGAACCAAATAATCGCCCATTTAGCATGGCTGAATTTCAGGCTTCACTGAACCTTTGCAATAAATCTGCCCCAGGAACCGACGAAATAGTTTACGACATGCTTAAACACTTAAACGCTGAAACTCTCAAAACACTCCTGTCACTTTTCAATACCATATGGTCTACAGATTACATTCCGTAAGCTTGGAAACAAGCAATCGCAATCCCAGTTTTCCAAGAGAGAAAGGATCCTTCCCTAGATGTCAGCTACAGACCCATAGCGTTGACAAGCGACCTGTGTCTGCAAAGTATTCGAGAAAATGCTAAGCCGTCACCTGATTCATTATCTTGAAAACAACAAAATACTAGATCCCTTACAGTGTGGACTCAGGGAAGGCAGATATGCTATACACCACTTTGTCCATATGAAAGCGACCATCCAGGATCCTTTGATACACAAGCAATTTTTCCTTTCAGTATTTTTTTTACATGGAGAAGGCCTACGACACTACGAGGCGCTTTGGAATTCTCCGTGATTTAAGTTACTCGTGCCTGAAGGCAGAATGAAATGTTGAACATCCATGTCGCTCAATCATTCGTGACGTATCCACTGGCAGGCTTTATCGCAGTCGCCCAGTTATGAGAACTTCTTTGTCCCTGCATTTGGAAGCGTCGGCAGAAAAAAAAACAAAAAAAAAACAGGTGTCCTACTTCGAGAAACTACCCTAATCACTCCTACTCGCATTCCACCACTTTGGCAATGGCAGACCATCGAGGGTGATGTTGCCGCAGAGATCTCTCCACGTGCCAGTTACGAGCACTCTCGCGAGGTACGCTTCCAAGCGTCTCATCGCACCGCCGTTAAAAAAGCGCCAGCGACGCCTTGCGGATGGCGAGACAGCGCGTGTCGTTCGTGCACGCGCACGCGACTGCGCGTGTGCTCAGTCTACGGACGTGGTTGACAGTGGAACAGGGCCCTGTTAACTCTGCTTGCGAATTGTGTGAATGGATTTTAGTCTTGAGTTTCCGGGCACAGGTTCGCCCACAATAAACCAGTCTGTTTAGTGTGCTTCATTGAAGAGTGCTACGATATCTCCTTCGTATAAATATGAACACATGCACCTGAAACGCATTTACGCCCTCACGTCCTTGAACTACACGCAAAGTACTGCTGCACAGAATTTTACGCAGCTGCTTCAAATTCTCTCTCTGGTGTGGCTCGTGCAGCTCTGCTAGCGTCGTTTTCAACATCCATGCATTTAAGCCAGACACCAGTATATTCACTGCTGAAGCATACGCCATACTGACGGACGTTAAACATATAAAGCAGACAAATGTCACTAACGATATTGTGTTCACGGATTCATTGAGCGTCGTTAGAGCCCCAATTAATGAGCTTATGGAAATACAGGATGTTCCAGTTAACTTGGGCCAAACTTTAAAAATATGCCAACGCTGCGTAGCTGGACAGAACCAAGGTAATGTTGTTTGCCGTCGCTTGGAGATTCTCAGATTATTTTTGCATTTCTCCTAATTACATAAACAATCTTATTTAATAAATCAACTTCTCAATTATTATAATTAGATGAAGAGTGTCAATGACAAAATTGAAGAGCAACATGAGAAACTCCCGATACAGAGCTTTCTCGTGATCAATACGTACTACGTAAAAGTGTTTTTTTCAACGTGAAAGAAGCTCGCGAATGCACGCAAAATTGCCGCGCGACTGGCCGCTCGAGGCACTTTGCCTGTATTCACGGGCATCTTTCACGCTCGAAAAAACACTGTTATGCACCACGTATTGCGCAACAGAAAGCTCTGTATCGGGAGTTTCTCATGTTGCTCTTCAATTTTCTCATTCACACTTCTGGGCCATCTCGTCGGCAAAAAAGCGTAGTGCGCGGAATTACGCCTTTCTTCCCACGCTTTTGCCATACCTTCCTCCGCTTTCCGCCTCATTGTTCCGCTGCACCCTCCTCCACGCGCTCTGTTCGCTCTCGGCGTTTTTTTATCCGCCGTTGCTATCCCTTCTCCGCCGTTGACGCATCAGGCAAGGTGCGTGTGACGCAAGCGATTGTCAATGGACTGATCAATGCTTCGCAGTAGACAGCTGTCAATACCGGTGGGCCGTAACACTTCATGCATCGCGCTGTGGCACTTTCGTTTGTTTCATTCGTGGCATTTCTTGTGTGCTACATATATGAGCTCATATGCTGCTTAAGGTTCTATATTCGGAAAGGGGTGGTATGTTTCACATTAGATGCAGTTTCATGCTATAAGAGCGTGGACCTCTATATATTGCTCTAACAATAAGAAGTGTTTCATTTTTGCGATCTCACTGTAAATTACCGTTCCGAGCACTGAAACACTAATCTATGTTCAGGCATCTATTTTCAGGAAACGCACCTTTGAAACACTCTGAATGATAGCATCCACAAATAGAGCTCCAAAGTTTCGCGACTCTGAAAAATGCAAAGGCAGGAACGTTACATTTTAACTCGATGGTGTATTCTCGCGTTATGCAACGACTTATAGCCCTGATTTCTATCGTATGAATGGCTCTATTCATGGGAAACATAAATAATAAGAGTGGGCTCTCATGTTTCTCATGAACAATGTATTGAGGGAAGCATATACACATGTTAGCATACGTCATGTGCTTGGGCTATGCTGAGACTTGTACCTCGTTTCTTGCAACAGGTTGCCTCGATCACAAGGCTATGCAAGTGGACGTTTGTGACGCAGCCTCGGTAGAACGCCTTTTTGACGCCGTGAAGAAGTTCAGCCCAGCGGCCGCCAATATTGTGGTCAACTGTGTGGGGCGTTTGAACATAGACAACCCAACGGTTGTCGAGATGAGCGAGGACGTCTTCGACTGCTCTATTCGGGAGAATCTCAAGGTGACCTTCCAAGCTCGCGAGTCGCTCAAGGACTTACCTCGATGGCTCAATGACTTTGGGATTCTGGTAGCGGATGCGATTCCCATCCGCGGCGGCCGAATTGCTATGTAGATGAGATACGAAAAGGCCCGTTGACTGAAATTTAGGTAGATGTTGAATATGAGTAACTCGCTACATTATAAACGAGAAGAAAGGAAACCGAGAGGCCCGATTTTTATTAATCATATCATAAGAAGCCAACAAACAATGACACCAAGGACAACGTAGGAGAAATTACTTGTACTTACTAATTGAATTAAGAAAATCATAAATTAATGGAAATGAAAATAGTTGAAAAAACAACTGTCCGCAAGTGGGAAAAGAACCCACGTCTTCGCATTACGCGTTCCATGCTCTCACCATTGAGCAACCGCGGAGCCGTTTTCCCATCCACTTTCTGGGGTATTATGTTTTTAGAACTAGATCTAATCCTGGGAGTGTTAGCCAGCACCACCACTCACAAACCATAGGGCGGACGTGGAACATCCTTTCTTCCGCGGCCGTCAGGAGCACGTGATCTTTTTGGGTGATGGCAACTGGTCAATAAACCCACATATGCTACCTGGATGCATCAATGTTGCCGGATTCGAGCCCTCGTTATGTAATGAACGAGAAGAAGGGGAACCGAGAGGCCCGATTTTTATTAATCATATCATAAGAAGTTCATGGTTCATCGTTCATCACATAACGAGGGTTTATTGACCAGTTGCCATCACCCAAAAAGATCACGTGCTCGTGACGCCCGCGGTAGAAAGGATGTTCCACATCCGCCCTATGGTTTGTGAGTGGTGGCGCTGGCTAACACTCCCAGGGTTAGTTCTAGTTCTAAAAAACATAAATACCCCAGAAAGTGGATGGGGAAACGGCTCCGCGGTAGCTCAATGGTGAGAGCGTGGAACGCGTAATGCGAAGACGTGGGTTCGTTCCCCACCTGCGGACAGTTGTTTTTTCATCCATTTTCATTTCCATTTATTTATCATTTCTTTATTTCAATTAGTAAGTACAAGTAATTTCCCCTATGTTGTCCTTGGTGTCATTGTTTGTTGGCTTCTTACGCTAGATTATAAGAACCCGCACACACTTGGTCATCACCAGTAAAATTGCGTGGTTGGTGTGAGCCCAGCAAACACAGTGGAGATTTATTTGGTTGGATTCATGGGGTTCAACGTCTGATTGTAGCACTAAGACAATGAGAGAGGCTGTAAAACCAGTAGTGGATTCGGCATTTTAGTGAGCTTTTATGCATTATGGCCCCATCGAAAGGCGGCTGCGACCTCGAGCTCATTAGCAGAGCCCTAAAGCCACTGAGCCATCAAGGTGGGTAGTTCAGGAAGGACTGTGCGGCCCAAATCCCTTGTAGATAATTCATATCCATGCCATCGTATGAAATTCTGCTGTCGACTCGATTGCGAAGGTAAGGTCGTGTCATTTCACCTGAAGTCGTACATTTGCGGCGTACTTAAAATTTGCGCTGAGCGGTAGCCTTAAAATTGCCATATGAAATTTTCGTTGTGGTCTTGTTTGGTTCGTGATATAACCACGAAATCATTATCAATGCCCTGGACCACAAACGATGGGACACCTGAATAGGAAAGGCTGCCTCGTCACATTATGAGTGAGGCCGGAGCAGTAAACAAGCATGTTTATCTAGAACGAATAGTTGATGCCATAGAAGAACAAAACCTGCTCGAATAGAGTATGATCTAGCGGATTTGAGAGACAGGTTTAAGTACGTACGCTCACAACAATATGCCTATATTGCGCTCACAACAATATGCGAGGAGGCTAAGAAAGAAATATGAAAGAAAAGCTGAGGAGCAGAGAGTGAATAATGACAAGAAAAGTAACAGGCGGTACAAACGCAGTAGAGAGAACATGATGAAATAGGAATCGCATGTGGGTACGTACGTGTGTGCAGGCTTCAGAAGGGAAGAGAAGTTCGGCAGAGATGTTAATTAGGTGAAAGTTTCCAGTTTTCTAGCTTGCACGGGGGTGCCGGTAGTGGTTTAGATGGAGAAATAGACGTTCAAGTTGACACTAAGACCATCAATCTTTTATTGAGTTTGTGGTGTAATACGCAGGAACCTATGACCGGTGGTTTGTCGGAGCGAATGGATGCCACAGAAGCGGAACCGCTGTATCACGGCCGTTCGTTAAAAAAAAAGGTTTTCGATGCACGCGGCAGGCCGCACCTTTTTTTTTTATCCAGCGGCCGTGGCTGTATAGTGCTACAGAATTATTAGACCGGATCACAAGATTGAGGGAAATCTAGTCAAAACGAATTGCAGATCTGAGGGCTTGTCCGTCATCCTGCATTGGACATATTTACATGATGATAAATATCATTATCATACTCTCGCAGGGACCATTCCTGGTCAGCCGAGCTGCGGCGCGTGCCATGCTGCAAGCCGGAGTCACCGATGGAGCAATTGTTAACGTGTCGAGCCGTGCTGCTAACGATGCCGTGCCGCGCATGTCGGTATACGCTGCCGGCAAGGCCGCGATCGTGGCCTTCACGCGTTGCATGGCAACCGAACTGGCTTCGCGGGGCATCCGCTGCAATTCCGTGATGCCCGGACTGACAGATTCGCCGCCCGTGCTCAGCATGGACGATGAATTGCGCAACGCCCTGTGTGCAAGCGTCCCCCTAGGTCGACCAGCCACGACCCGAGAAATCGCAGAAGTCGTCGTGTTCCTGTGCTCTCCGGAGAGTTCGTACGTGGTGGGCGCCGCTTGGGTGGTGGCCGGAGGAAAGCAGTAGGCGCGCCACTAGCAAAGATGCACTGGGGAGGTTGATGATATACGGAGTGTCCTAGGTAACGTCAGTATTGATCTGAAGAAAAGCAAAAGCACTGCATTCTACACAGATATAGCTCGCATATGCGATATTGTTCGTAATTACTTTTTTTAATGACGTGACATCTGTTTCCAGGTGACATGTACAGCTTGGCGCCTTTAGGTAGCATCAGCTGCTCCTCCTCGCTTGGCAAAAAAGATGTAGCCCAGTTTAAACTCAGTGGGGTACAACAGTATCACAAAAAGAGCCAGTCAGCAATCTCAGAAAGCAATATCATTCTGTACCCGAGTCCAGGGACCCACAGAAGGTGAACATGTATACAGCTGCATATGTGTAAGCACATGTGCTTCGCATTCTCCGAGAACACATAAAGAAGTTAAGTTTCACAGACGAGTGCACAGACCACACGTATGCCCATGCATAACGTACTGCATAAACTGTTGTCAAACTAACAAGCATAGACTTACATCGTACATGTAGCTTTCAACGGAAGAAAATAAACTTTATTGAATAGAATGCGCCGGCAGTTTGGTTTTGGAGGCCTCAGGTGGCGGCTGGAAGTCCTTGGACTCGGGCGGATTCTTCGGCTTTTAGCAGTTCAGGCGGCATCTTCGGCATTTCAGCGGACACCAAAATTTAATATAGATCTAAGTTATTCATCTTTTCTAAAAAATTGAACAGCAAGCGCTTTTTGTTTTGAAGCCCCGCTGTTGGCTATTTCCAATGATCGTCGATCCCACAGCATTAGATTTGTCCTCAAATTTCGTCTGGTAGTTTCCTGCCTTGGATTGTCGAACCGGAGGTGTTGCAAATCTTCGTCTGCGTAGCAACACGAACACTGCGGACTAGGGGCTCGTTTAATCCTGCACAAAAATTGCGGCGTAAATGTTGTACCAAGTCTCAAGTAGTCCAGTAATGTCTGATTTTTTGTTTACCTCAGCTGTGGTGACAATGACAATTTTACACATGGGCTTGTAAAAAATAGCTCAGAATTTTTAAGCTACATTGAAAGAGGAAGGTTTAATATTTCCTCGGTATTGTACACCCGATTCGCAGCTGCATCTGCTCCGGTGTTTCCAGGTGACCTGGTATCCACTAACATGCTATGATTCTTCTCACTTCCTTTTGCGAGCTGTTTTAGCGTTTCGTATGATAAATATGTATGCAAGAAATGTTTACCTTCGCTTTTTAGTCAGGCGAGCGAGTCTTGAGAATCACCTAAAATTACCCTGTTTTGTCTATAATGCTATGAAGCGCAACGCCGATCATGTCCAGGAACCTGGGACATCGCCGAACAGCGCCTCTAGCGGCCGCCTCTGCAGGCATGCGCGTTTTCTATGGGAGAGCGTCGTTTTTCCCAAATAACTAATCATAGAAGCCATCTTTCAAAATATTCTCGCGTAAATAGGGTCTAGGCGCTTAGCCCGACATCTCATGCAAGCGGTACCATTACTTACGGCAGGAAGCCCCTTCCAAATTGCGGGCGAAGTTTAAAGTATGGGAGTCTATGGAAAAGCCCAAATTATGGAGGCTTTCTTTTTTTTTGCCAGTAAAAGCAATTTGCGACGAACCTATTGCATCGATTGACGTATTCCCGGGGATTTATCAACTTCAATGACTCAGCTTTCAGCTAGTTGCAGCAGTAGCTCTTGAAATAGCAAAAAGGTCGTTCCAAAATCGCACTTTACATAACAAGGTCGCGGAATTTATTGTAGTACGTATATAAACCTAGTTTTTGCCAAGGTTTTGATCCCTGGAGGAATGATCATTCGACGGACACGCTTGAGTACATCTAAGTAGCAACATTCCAAATAAGGCGCACGATAATGGGGAACAGGAAACAATGTGTCTATCAGTGCCGCAGAAATTTCTTTACGGGATGCAGTGAAAATATAATCCAAGCTAAAGCGAGCTTTAAGAAAGTGAAAGCCTTCAACAACCTCTTTCAAGAAGCCCCAAGGAGCAGGTGGTGCATCTCTGACAGATG